>NW_028318620.1:42500-342500 GCF_062004578.1 Staurois parvus
TTCAGCATCCTCCTCTCACCTCCAGCTTCCTCTCACCTGCAGTTTTCATCTCTCACCTTCAAATTCCTCTCACCTCCAAATTTTAGCTCTCACCTTCAGCTTTCACCTCTCACCTCCAACTTTCTCCTCTCACCTTCCAGCTTCCTCTTCTCATCTCCAACTTTCACCTTTCACCTCCAGTTCCTGCCTATCATCTCCAGCTTTCACCTCTCACCTCCAGCTTCCTCATTTCACCTCCAGCTCCTGCCTCCAACTTTCACCTCTCACCTACAGCTTCCTCCTCACACCTCCTGCTTTCACCTCTCACCTCCAGCTTTCTCCTCTCTTTGCCAGCTTCCTCCTAGCATCTCCAGCTTTCTCCTTGTGCCTTCAGCTTTCACCTCTCACCTGCAGCTTCCTCCTCATGTCTTCAGCTTCCATCTCTCACCTTCAGATTCCTCCTCTCACCTCCTGCTTCCTCCTCTCACCTCCAGCTTTCACCTCCCACCTCCAGCTTTCTCCTCTCACCTTCAACTTTCACCTCTCACCTCCAGCTTCCTCCTCACACCTCCAGTTTCACCTCTCACCTCCAGCTTTCTCCTCTCTTCGCCAGCTTCCTCCTCACACCTCCAGCTTCCTCCTTGTGCCTTCAGCTTTCACCTCTCATCTCTAGCTTCCTCCTTTCACCTCCATCTCCTGCCTCTTGCCTCACGCTTTCACTTCTCACCTCCAGCTTCATCCTCTCACCACCAGCTTTCACCTCTAACCTCCAGCTTCTCTTCTCACCTCCAGATTTCACCTTTCACCTCCAGCTCTTGCCTCTCCCCTCCATCTTTCACCTCTCACCTCCAGCTTCCTCTTCTCACTTCCAGCTTCCTCTTCTCACCTCCAGCTTCCTCCTCTCACTTCCACCTTCCTCCTCTCCATCTGGCTTTTGCCTCTTACCTTGAGCTTCCCAAGTAGCATTTAAAATAGAACACTATCCTAAAATGGAAAAAAAAGTGTTGGCTTTAGCTCTACTTTAAGTAACAACAAAGTTTTTACTGAATAAACAGGACAATAGCACAAATGTAAATACTTGTCAGGGACATAGGAGCTGTAGAGAGGTTAGAGATGAAATGGTTAAAATGAGAATAATCATCAGACGACAGTTCCTGCTGAGGCGCAATGGATCCTCACTCTCTTCTGTTTACTTTTCGCCTCCGGTCTCCACATGGCTGCTCCACCTGGGGAAGGTACAGAAGTATGACAAGGACAAAATTAGCATGTTAATGTTTTTTCCCTGCCTGCATGCCTCCTGCATATTTAAGCAGTATCATTGTCAACAGATTGAGTTGTGAACAGTTACAGGGGTAATGGGGGAGGTCATTAGCGCACTTCCATTGTTCAAACACCAAATACTGATTAGGCGTCCTGCATTTCTTTACTGGTGGTTGGCAAGAGACGCCTCTCCAGGGAGCAGGAAAAGAGAAAGCAATACGCAGCACAAACAATTCAAAGCAGAAAAGGGAAGTTGTTAGCATTCTGTTTAGATGTGCTGCAACTGTTGCCTATACAAAAAAAATGAAAGGTTTTGGTTGGAGTCGCCCTTTAAATCTGGATTCTGGTCTCCCCTCCAGGCTTGCACAGGTGTACCGGCTCCTCCCCTTCAGTCTTGCACAGGTGTACCGGCTCCTCCCCTTCAGTCTTGCACAGGTGTACCTGCTCCTCCCTTTCAGTCTTGCACAGGTGTACCGGCTCCTCCCTTTCAGTCTTGCACAGGTGTACCTGCTTCTCCCCTTCAGTCTAGCACAGGTGTACCGGCTCCTCCCCTTCAGTCTTGCACAGGTGTACCAGCTCCTCCCCTTCAGTCTTGCACAGGTGTACCGGCTCCTCCCCTTCAGTCTTGCACAGGTGTACCTGCTCCTCCCCTTCAGTCTAGCACAGGTGTACCTGCTCCTCCCTTTCAGTCTTGCACAGGTGTACCTGCTCCTCCCCTTCAGTCTTGCACAGGTGTACCTGCTCCTCCCTTTCAGTCTTGCACAGGTGTACCTGCTCCTCCCCTTCAGTCTTGCACAGGTGTACCTGCTCCTCCCCTTCAGTCTTGCACAGGTGTACCTGCTCCTCCCTTTCAGTCTTGCACAGGTGTACCGGCTCCTCCCCTTCAGTCTTGCACAGGTGTACCGGCTCCTCCCTTTCAGTCTTGCACAGGTGTACCGGCTCCTCCCCTTCAGTCTTGCACAGGTGTACCGGCTCCTCCCCTTCAGTCTTCCACAGGTGTACCGGCTCCTCCCCTTCAGTCTTGCACAGGTGTACCGGCTCCTCCCTTTCAGTCTTGCACAGGTGTACCTGCTCCTCCCCTTCAGTCTTGCACAGGTGTACCGGCTCCTCCCCTGGACTGAAAAGGCTTATGCTGATATCACCGCACACTGGGAGCTTCTCACAATGTGCATTAGAAGCCGCAGCAAGTCGGATAGAGCTCTGCCTCATTTCCTGGCTGGAGGACGCCCATCGTCATCTAGTACTTTCCTCCCCAGCCTGACTGTTCCTGGCTCCGCCCCTTTCAGTGTCTAAATGACAAGGATTAAAGGGGACCTGTCAGTAACTTTCCCGGTCTCCGTGAATAAATTCCTTGACAATATACAGCAGCTGGATCCATTTTCAGTCCACCTTTTATCATTACAAAGCTCCAGTCAGTGCCTTTGCCTAGGCTGAGATGATGTCATCAGTCTGCTGCAGGCAGGAAGAAGCATTTCCTCAGTCTCCCCTCCCCCAGAGATCAGACTGTACATTGTAACTTTATAGAAGGAGGAGGAAGCATTTCCACAGTCTCCCCTCCCCCAGGGATCAGACTGTACATTGTAACTTTGTAGAAGGATGAGGAGACATTTCCTTAGTCTCCCCTCCCTCGGTGATCGGATTGTACATTGTAACTTTGTATAAGGAGGAGGAAGCATTTCCATAGTCTCCCCTCCCCCAGTGATCTGACTGTACATTGTAACTTTGTAGAAGGAGCCCTTTCCTCAGTCTCCCCTCCCCCAGTGATCCGACTGTACATTGTAACTTTGTATAAGGAGGAGGAGGCATTTCCTCAGTCTCCCCTCACCCGGTGATCAGACTGTACATTGTAACTTTGTAGAAGGAGGAGGAGCCCTTTCCTCAGTCTCCCCTCCCCCAGTGATCTGACTGTACATTGTAACTTTGTATAAGGAGGAGGAGGCATTTCCTCAGTCTCCCCTCCCCCCGTGATCAGACTGTACATTGTAACTTTGTAGAAGGAGGAGGAGGCATTTCCTCCGTCTCCCCTCACCCGGTGATCAGACTGTACATTGTGACTTTGTATAAGGAGGAGGAGGCATTTCCTCAGTCTCCCCTCACCCGGTGATCCGACTGTACATTGTAACTTTGTAGAAGGAGGAGAAGGCATTTCCTCAGTCTCCCCTCCCCCGGTGATCCGACTGTACATTGTAACTTTGTAGAAGGAGGAGGAGGCATTTCCTCAGTCTCCCCTCACCCGGTGATCCGACTGTACATTGTAACTTTGTAGAAGGAGGAGGAGGCATTTCCTCAGTCTCCCCTCTCCAATGATTCGATTGGACTGTCCAAAGTTCCGATGTTTCTGCTGCACATCCCGTCCACAATTCTTTTTTCTGCGGAGAGGTTTCTGCTCCCTGAACTGAGGAAGGTCACAAGGCTGCGATTATTCCTCCTGCACGTGTGCGGACTCTGGAATGCGTCTATTTCGGGCGCAGACGACGCTCGCTGACCGTCCCCTCCTGGCACCCGTCTATATTGGAGCCGTTCCATGGAGACATGAAGGTCAGCGGCTTTGAGGTTCAGCCCGTCGGATGCGTGCCGAGCAGCAGCTGCAACGTCGATCCTTCCCTCGCCACATCCAATACCACGCACAGTCCCCGTTCAACGGGAACGCAATAAAATGAAAGAGCGAACGCACTCGTGTGACTGGGGGAATTTCTGGCGCTGTGACATCATTACCCTGGATTGTGCGTCCGGTCTGCCAGCGACAAGTGATGGCGCTCTAAGGGGGATCGCAACTGAATTCCCAACGTCTCCCAACATTGCATGACGGCGCTCCTTCCTACATCGTTTTATTCCAACGCCTGCGCCCATACAGGCGCTAATGAGCTGTAGTGTGGGTGTTAGACCGCGTTACCCCCGCGCCCTCCTGACAATTTCCTCCCCTTCCATTTTTTGCGATACAGCGCTGCGTTACTTTAACCATTTCCATACCGGGCAATTTTCCCCCTTCCTGCCCAGGCCATTTTCCAGGTTTCAGCGCTCTCACACTTTGAATGACAATTGCGCGGTCATACAACATTGTACCCAAACTAAAAATGTTATCATTTTCTTCATACAACTAGAGATTTCCTTCGGTAGTATTTAATCACCGCCGAGGTTTTTATTTTTTGCTAAATTATCAAAAAAAAAACATATTTTTTTTTTTTTTTTTTTTAAGTCCGCAAACGTGCAACTATATCGAAAAAACCCGTAAGTGTCCGCAAAAAAGTGCAAGTGCAAAACACCACACGAAAAACGTGCACTTAGGGGTGTGCTGTGTCCTACCCCGAAAGGGGCTTGGACCGCTGTCCCTGATCCCCCGGGGCACGAAGCTCCTGACGGGGACTAGGTTCCCACTTGGTCCTCCTGACCAAAAGGCCGGGTGGACCACCGTTCCCTATGCCAAGCCGAAGCCGGACATTCAGTACTAGGCAAGGGGGCTCTCCCGAAGAAGAGCCCTCTAGGGATCAGGGGAGGAAGGAACCGTATGGCCACACATCCTCCCCCTAGACTTCAGGGTAGGCCCGAGGACCCACACCCTCCATCCGTGAAACACACACATAAGGCAAAGAAAAAGTGACAAACGTGGGAGTGCATAATAAATAAAGTAAAAGATAAAGTAAAAAAATAATAAAAAAGGTACCGTGCCGAAATGTGCACAGACCAGGCCCTGAGGCCTGTAGCAAAAATTGCCCTGAACTTAGCCAAAAGACCTGGTCCTTAGGGCGCTGTGCAAAAAAGAGTGTAAAAACAGTGGCCATGTGTCATTTTCACACCGTGGGGTCCCACACCCAAGTGTTACTAGTGACACCCCTGAGCGCGTCTCCTCAGGGGGCACTGAGTTTGCGGACTTTTTGCCTCCTCAGCCCCAGGCCAGACCAAGGTAGCATGTTCAGATCAGGAGGTACTGGGTCTTTCCGGTCTCCCCAGAGGAATTACTCCCAAGACCCCAGAACGAATCATGGCGCTCCCTGGTTTCTGTCCCTCCGGTACTAGCCTTCCGGACCCCCATCATACCAGTGAGGGTACTATACAACAACCATCCCCGTAAACTAGAATGGTCGGGAGCACCCCCACTGGACACTGATAAGAACAGATACTACACTTGATCTTAGCCAAAAGGCCGAGAAGCGATGTTGGAAGAAACACTTTATTGCAGAAGCATCAAAAACAACATGTTACTTGTAATCGGGGTACATCTCACCCTGTACTGCGATGCAGCGCACCACATAGCAATACAGTTCCAGGCATACGATAAATACATTCAGAAATAAATACATTCGCTCAGCGGTATGATGCCTGACGTGATGTGCGCGGAGGATGAATCCCCCGGACCACCACGTCCTGCATGACGCCGCTTACCCCAAAAACTGTAGCATCCTAATACAATATACATTTCCTAGTCACTATGTCATGCAGAAAAACGATAAACTGAAAATCACGATTCACAATAGGCATCGGGTGTGCGGGGGGGGGGGAAGGGGAGGGGGAGGGGGAAACACAGGCCCGAAGCTTTATTGAAAAGACAAAGACACGCAAGGGGGAGTATGGGGAAGGGGGAAATCTTCAGACGTCCTCTTCCTCCTTAAAGTCCATCAAGGAATAGTCTCTGAGCAGACTGAGGATCAGTCTGCGGCAGTCCTCAATGGACATCCTCTCCCGCTGGTGGATGAGGCGCTTCCTGGCGCACCATAAAGCGTCCTTAAAGCAACACAGCACCAAGAAACACTGCTCTAGATGATGCTGGGTGTCCTCCAGCCATGAAAAGAGGCGGAGCTCTCAAAAAAAAAAAACATATTTTGAAAAAAATTTTGAAAAAAACAATCCACCAGTTGTTAGTTATAGCCAAGATAAGACAGTCACACTGACCAAATAAGGCATATTCCTTTGTTAGGGAGAGTGTTCTGATCCAATTGTAAACGACCATCGCCACCCTAATTTGCATAACTAAGACAGTCCAAGTTCTTTTTTTTTTTATGGGGTTGCTGCACATTTTTTTTTTTTAATTCTTTTATTTAAAAGTTCATAAAAGCAACACATGTTACAGTCACAGCGTTTGAAACAAAAGGTGTTTCAAAAAAAAGGTACAGAACATTTCCATCAATTCAATTTTTACAAAAATAAACAGCATCAAATACACATTAACATATTCCCTCCCACCCCTTCATTAGCATTTGACATCACACCCACCCCCAAAACATTTACATATGCAAATACAAAGAAAAGGACATCAAAACTCCCCAGCAACCCCTTTATTAGCATATCCCCACCCCCACCAAAATCCACAAGTGGAAATACAGAAAAGCCACAAACATGGCAATAATATCCCCTTTCCCGCCATCGTTCTATCTACAAGAGAAGAACAAAATGTTAGCACATCAAGATATTGAAGACATCATTTGCATCATTTCTAGATCCGTTAGGAGTTCACTCATTAAAGAAGCATTACAAATACTTCTCATGTCACAGCCCACTGTTTCCATTGGGATAACCGCCATACAGCATTAGCCTTGTAATGCCCCATACGTCTGCAGTCCCAATACGCATAGAAGTAGAGCCTTCCACGAACCATGGCCACACATTCTCTCACTTCCACAACTTCCTTCCTAAAAACCAAAATATTCCTTACATCCCACACACTCTCCTTCACACAGTTCACTAACAACCACAACACTCTAGCTTCCTCCCTCGCCAACTTGCATGTACCAAACACCACCATCTCGTACGTCAGTTTTTTTAACCCCGTCAAACCTTCCACCATCTTCCACAAGCTTTTCCACACCTCTCTTACAAAACCACACTCCCACAACAGATGATACACATTTTCATTCATCCCACACCCCACTCTCGGACACACCTCGCTATCGACCATCCTCCTTCTTCTCTGAAAAACCCTCGTCGGCAGGCACCCGTGCACCACCATCCACGCCACATCCTTCTGCCGATTCACCAAATCTCTGCTACCCACTCTCTTCCAAACATTCTTGCACTCTACTTCACTCAAACCCCCGATCAACTCCATGTCCTCCCTACTATCCATAAGCCCCATCACTTTCTTACCTTCACACCACACTTCCTTACTTATTCCCTCCAACCCATACTTCCTCAAGCCCCTCTCGATCCTACCGTAAAACCAAGGACCATTAAAGCACACAGGCTTTCGCAAATCGCACTCCCCCAATTTACACCTTCTCAGCACACTTCCCCCTACATACCGCAGCATACTTCCAGCCACACTCTCCCTTTTAGCCATTTTCACACACCAACCAATATATTTCATCACCAGAAACCTCTCAACATTCACCATCCCCTTACCTCCATTCAATACCATCTTCACCACCTTCTCTCTTTTCAATTTTTCCATTTTGGATGACCAAAAAAAGGTAAAACAGGTTTTAATAATCTTCTTCAGCACCCTATCTGGTGCCGGAAACACTAAATACAAAAACAACAGGATAGGCATAATCACAGCCTTTATTATTAGCACCTTCCCCTCCAGGGACAATGTCCTCAGGGACCAAAAGGACACCTTCCTCTGCACCCTCACTCGCACATCTTCCCAACTCTCCAATCCAAACAAGTCATTACTAAATTTCACACCCAACACCCTTACTCCACCCGCACACTCCTTCCACCCCCACTGCCTCCCATCCCTCCATTCTCCAAAAAACTTACACACACTTTTCCCTTCATTAACACTAAACCCACTAGCCATACAAAACACATTCAGCAATAGTTTCACTCTCCTCAATCCTTCCCCACTCTTACAAATCACCGTAACATCATCCATATATCCAATCACGCTAAGAAACTTTCCCCCACTCCCAGGCACTTCTATCCCCCTCACCAATTTATCCCTCCCCAACATTCTCAACAGAGGCTCTATCGCACATACAAACAAAACCGGAGACAATGGGCACCCTTGTCTCACGCCTGTCTTAATATTTACTTCCCCAGTCAACCATCCATTCACCAAAACCCTCCCCCGCATCCCGGCATACACACACTTAATCCATCCAATCATCCTGTCAGGCACCCCCATCTCTTTCAAAACTCTAAACATATACACATGCACCACACGATCATAAGCTTTCTCAAAGTCTACTGTCAAAACCGCCATCTTCTGCTTCCTCTCCTTACACCACCACAGCCCATCCCTTAAACAAACCAAACTCTCAGTTATACTCCTCCCAGGAACCGCACATACCTGTTCCTCACCCACCAATCCATCCACCACCTGCCTTAGTCTATCAGCCATCATCTTAGTGATAATTTTATAGTCTGTATTTAAAAGCGAAATAGGCCTCCAGTTCTTTAAATCACATTTGTCCCCTTTCTTGTAAAGCAACACAATCACACTCTCCCCCATTGAACTTGCCAACTTTCCATCTTCCAGTACCTTCTTACAGACCTCAAAAACATCCTTACCAATCGCATCCCAAAAAGCAACATAAAAATCCACCGGTAGCCCATCACTCCCCGGTGATTTACCTTTTTTTAAACTCCTCACACACCTCTCAACTTCTTCCATGCTCACATCCTCCTCTAAACATTCCCTCTCTTCCACCCCCAACCGTGTCTTAATTTCATCTAGCACCTCCCTCTCAACCCTCTCATCCCTCCCCCCTCCAACGTACAATCCAGTATAAAAGTCTTCCACCACTTTTCTCACACTCTCATTCCCACTCACCATGTTCCCATCCTTGTCCAGCACATTTTTCAAGTCCATTCTTCCATCAAACACCTTTTTGAAGAAAAAACTCGAACAAGTCTCATCTTTCTCACGAACCACCATCCTTGCCTGTATTAACAAATTCTTCCCTCTCTTCTGCATGCATTCATTCACTTTTGCTCTAGCTTCTACCAACACGTTCTCCACCTCATCCCCCAACTTTCTCAACTCTTCCAAATATTCCAGTCTCTTCTGCCATCCTTCATACATTTCTCTCTCTCTCCTTGCTCTCTCACACCCTTTCCTAATAAAGAACACTTTCGTACAGCCTTTCACCCACTCCCACCATTCAACCACATTCTCAAAGTCACCCACCCTCCTTTTTAATTTCTCAAAAGTACACACATACTCCTTCCTCACCTCCTCATCTTCCAACAAACTCACATTCAATTTCCACACCCCTCTCCCAAACACACTCCCATCAACAATACTCACCATACATCCAATCCATCCATGGTCCGTGAAAGGCTCCCTTCTGACTGAGAAATCCTCCACCTTCAGATTCCTAGAAGCAAAGATAAAATCAATTCGAGATTCCACATTCCCATTACCACTGTAAAACGTAGAGCCACCTTCCCTTCCCACATCCACCAATTTAAACAATTCCACCATATCCTTTAATGCTTTCCCGGACTTATCCACCCCCCCCCCACCCCCTCCACCACCCCTCCCACTCCTATCCCCCTCCCTAGTGATACAGTTAAAATCCCCCATCAAAAACGTAGGTTCCCTTCCCCCAACATACAATTTTAACTTTTCAAGCAAGGTAACTCTTTCTTGCCTATTGGTAGATAAATAAACGCAAAATAATTTAAAAACCACCCCACCCTCCTCAAAATAAACCAACACCGCCCTTCCCCTTTCAATGTGCACCACCCTAGTAACCTTAAATCTATTCCCCTTAAACAGCACCGCAACCCCCCGATTCCTCTCCCTACATAAAGACCATACAGCCTGGCCTTTCTCCCATTTGGCAGTTATTGGTTCCTCCTCCAGGTTACAGTCCTGGACACATAGAACATCCCATGTGCTAGCTTCAAACAGCTTAAAAATTGCTGCCCTTCTCCATGCAGATCTCAGACTGCGAACATTTAGAGAAGCTACACCAAACTTCATAAGAAAACCTCAAAAAAAGGAGGGGGTGAAACAAACCATAAACCAAGGTGCTAAGTCTCACCACCCTTCTTCCCCCTCCCCCGGGACCGCCCTCTTGAGGCCTTTTTGGCTTTAGGGGAAACCTCCCTTCCAACTCCCTTCATTCTACCCCCAGACGTTCTTGGTTGGCCCCCCTGGTATCCCATAACAGCCTGCAGATCCTCCACTCGGCCAGAGCTAGCAAAAGACTTTATAGAGCTGTCCGATTCCTCAATTGAGTCAACAAGAGAGGCTGTGCTCTCAGATTCCTCAATGTTACCAGTAGGAGAGAGGGCCTCAGGGCTTCCCATTTTCCGCTTCAGGGAGCCCAAAGTTTGGTCCATAGCCTCCTCCACCTCCTCCTCAAGCACACTGCTAGGACCAGCACCTGCTTCTACAGTATCCTCCTTCAAGCACTCCCCCTCAGCCAGCATGGTCTCGGGAACACCTCCACTTGAGGAGACCCTACTCACCCCAGCCTCATCAGGGACCACTTCGGGGTCTATAGACTCTGGCACCTCTTCCACCATGGCAGCAAGGGCCTGCCCCAAGGCCTCCAGGGGGTCGCTACTGACGCCCCTGCTCCCCGCCACCTCTGCATAGGAGGCCGGTTTCTCCGGAGGAACAACATTTGCATCTGCTCCGCCCCCTCGGGAGCTATCTTGACCCGGCACCACATTTGCCGCACCCTGCCGGTGCACCGAGGGACACTGCCTCGCCAAGTGATCCGACTCCCCACAAATGTGGCATCTCCGCCCCTCTGGACAGTCTGCAGTCGTGTGAGTGTGCATGTAGCAGTTCCGACACACCGTTCCCACCTCACATCGCTCCTTAGTATGGCCAAATCGATAACAAAACCTGCAGAACACCGGCTGTCCAGGATACCAAAGGTAGCCTCTGTTAGATCCTATCGAGAACGTCTGGGGAGGATGCAAAGTCCCGCCAATACCCCCAACATCTGGCTTAAATCTCACCCAAAATTTCCTATGACCATTAAAGGTTCCAAAAATGTTAGTCTGGTTCACCCCCTCAGACACCATTTCGCAATAGCGAAGCAAAAAGGCCCTAATTTCCTCGTTTCGAGCGAAAGGGTTATACATATGTACATGCAGTGGCACCCTCTGACGATCTTCTCTGCACAAAAATGTCACGTCCTTCAAAACCGGGTCCCCCGCTTTCTCCGCCTGCCGCAACCAGCACGTCTGCATGTCAGCCTTGGAGGAGAAAGTCACATCATAGCAGCCACTTGACGGGAAACACTGCACACAAAAAATGGTATCTCGTGCCATACCCAGGACCTCTTCCACCACCGTTTTCTGCACAAAGTGCAGTCCAACCTCCGCCCTTCTAGCCTCACCTATAACCAGCCGCACTGTGTTAGGCACATCAGGAGCTACCGCAGCCATCCTGTGACCATTTCACCACACTCAATCCACACGGGGAGAGTGGGTGTAGGGATCGCAACCCGTTGCCTGGGGACTAAGCCTCCGGCCAATAGCAGCAAGGGGGGGCCCTCCGAAAAGGGACGCTCCCCCCAAGGCCGACCGTCGGGTACCCCAGGCACCTTCTGACCAAGGATCAAGGAGCCGAAACTACACTTGATCTTAGCCAAAAGGCCGAGAAGCGATGTTGGAAGAAACACTTTATTGCAGAAGCATCAAAAACAACATGTTACTTGTAATCGGGGTACATCTCACCCTGTACTGCGATGCAGCGCACCACATAGCAATACAGTTCCAGGCATACGATAAATACATTCAGAAATAAATACATTCGCTCAGCGGTATGATGCCTGACGTGATGTGCGCGGAGGATGAATCCCCCGGACCACCACGTCCTGCATGACGCCGCTTACCCCAAAAACTGTAGCATCCTAATACAATATACATTTCCTAGTCACTATGTCATGCAGAAAAACGATAAACTGAAAATCACGATTCACAATAGGCATCGGGTGTGCGGGGGGGGGGGAAGGGGAGGGGGAGGGGGAAACACAGGCCCGAAGCTTTATTGAAAAGACAAAGACACGCAAGGGGGAGTATGGGGAAGGGGGAAATCTTCAGACGTCCTCTTCCTCCTTAAAGTCCATCAAGGAATAGTCTCTGAGCAGACTGAGGATCAGTCTGCGGCAGTCCTCAATGGACATCCTCTCCCGCTGGTGGATGAGGCGCTTCCTGGCGCACCATAAAGCGTCCTTAAAGCAACACAGCACCAAGAAACACTGCTCTAGATGATGCTGGGTGTCCTCCAGCCATGAAAAGAGGCGGAGCTCTCAAAAAAAAAAAACATATTTTGAAAAAAATTTTGAAAAAAACAATCCACCAGTTGTTAGTTATAGCCAAGATAAGACAGTCACACTGACCAAATAAGGCATATTCCTTTGTTAGGGAGAGTGTTCTGATCCAATTGTAAACGACCATCGCCACCCTAATTTGCATAACTAAGACAGTCCAAGTTCTTTTTTTTTTTATGGGGTTGCTGCACATTAGGGAGAGCGTTCTGATCCAACTGCAAATGATTATGGGTGCCTAATTTACATACTATTTTGCATACTCCTTTCCTTCTTGTTGCAAGTTAGGGAGAGTGTCCTGATCCCCCAGGATAAATTGCAAAGGACCACCCTAATTTGCATACTCCTGTCCTTGCCTCAGATTATTCAAAAACATGCAAATTTGTCTGACACATTCCCCTCCCAGAAAACCCCTAATTTTTCCCAGATGCCCGCTCAGTTTGTTGGATAGGACACACACTAACCCCATGGACCACCATGCCCTGCTTCCACCAATAATGATGAGTTTGGACCATATTATTTTAATTTAGGGAGAGCATTGTATCTAATTAGCATATTTGTTCTCCCCCTGGAGAGCCCCCTGACCTAGTATTTGGTGGCCAGCTTTTAGTAAGCTTTGGTGATCCTTGGTTCCACCCCCCTTTCAGAGAATACAGACCCAGCCACACCAGTCCCAGTGTCCCTGATCACCCCCACACCAGTCCCAGTGTCCCTGATCACCCCCACACCAGTCCCAGTGTCCCTGATCACCGCCACATCAGTCCCAGTGTCCCTGATCACCCCCACACCAGTCCCAGTGTCCCTGATCACCCCCACACCAGTCCCAGTGTCCCTGATCACCCCCACACCAGTCCCAGTGTCTCTTATCACCGCCACACCAGTCCCAGTGTTTCTGATCACCGCCACACCAGTCCCAGTGTCCCTGATCACCGCCACACCAGTCCCAGTGTCCCTGATCACCCCCACACCAGTCCCAGTGTCTCTGATCACTGCCACACCAGTCCCAGTGTCTCTGATCACCTCCACACCAGTCCCAGTGTCCCTGATCACCCCCACACCAGTCCCAGTGTCTCTTATCACCGCCACACCAGTCCCAGTGTTTCTGATCACCGCCACACCAGTCCCAGTGTCCCTGATCACCACCACACCAGTCCCAGTGTCCCTGATCACCGCCACACCAGTCCCAGTGTCCCTGATCACCCCCACACCAGTCCCAGTGTCTCTGATCACTGCCACACCAGTCCCAGTGTCTCTGATCACCTCCACACCAGTCCCAGTGTCTCTGATCACCGCCAAACCAGTCCCAGTGTCTCTGATCACCCCCACACCAGTCCCAGTGTTTCTGATCACCGCCAAACCAGTCCCAGTGTCTCTGATCACCGCCAAACCAGTCCCAGTGTCTCTGATCACCCCCACACCAGTCCCAGTGTCTCTGATCACCGCCACACCAGTAACCCTCTTTCCTTCACCACAGCTCATGTATTTCCCCCCATCCTCTCCTCTCCCTATTACTGCACTCATCACCCCCTGATAGTTCTGGTCCCTCTTTATTGGAACTGTATTGGGGTTCTATAAATCCGGTACAACAAAAATAATAACATGCAATTCTGTAATCTTGGTAAATAGTAATATTATCTCCAGTGGAAAAAAAGGTGGAAGATGCGCCTTAAGTCCCCCATTACCTGCCTGACGCCAGATTGAGCCTCTCCTGCCAAGGGGCGGACTGACAACTTATGGGGCCCCTGGGCAATAGGGAATCATGGGGCCACTGTGTCCTTGCCCACACTCAAAGCACACCCAAAAAAGCCTATAAGAGGTACCAAGGGCATCTCATGGGGCCCCGGGCAATAGGGGATCATGGGGCCCCTGTGTCCTCACCCACACTCAAACCACACCCAAAAAATCCCATGAAAGGTACCAAGGGCATCTCAAGGGGCCCCCTACTGACCCCGGGTTCTTGAGTAGTGCCCGAGTGCTCGAATGGTCAGTCCACCCCTGCTCCTGCCTCATTCCCACATCCAGCGCCATCTCTTATCAGCGGCAGAAAGCCGGCAAATAATGTGAAGCTCACAGCCAATATTTTTCCTGGGACCGTTCCCAACTCTCAGCTGATGTGTGAAGGAGAATTACAGCACGGCAACGATCTCACAAAGCCCAGCGGATGCCAGCGGTCACGGCAAAATGTTCATCCTCAGCTCCATTTGGAGAAAAATATCACAGTTAAAAATGTATTTAATGAGCGCTCAACGCCACCCATTATTATAAATGGATCACCCAGGGGCTGACTGACAACTCATGGGGCCCCCGGACAAGAGGGGATCATGGGGCCCCTGTGTCCTAGCCCACACTCAAACCACACCCAAAAAAGCCTATGAAAAGTACCAAGGGCATCTCATGGGGCCCCCGGGCAATAGTGGATCATGGGGCCCCTGTGTCCTAGCCCACACTCAAACCACACCCAAAAAAGCCTATAAAAGGTACCAAGGGAATCTGCCCCAAGGGCATCTCCCCTGCTGACCCCGGGCCCTCGGGCAGTGCCCAAGTTTCCAAATGGTCAGTCCACCCCTGGTTGTGAACCTGAAGGGCCCACCAAATATGTGATATGTGAATGGGCTCCTCCGTACTTCTTTGCCTGTTTTTCGGAGGTGGTGGGAGCAGGAGGGGGCTGCTTGTCCCGGAGTGATCCGGAGATTGGGTTTCAGCCGTGAAATAGCGTGTGGTCAAAAATGACACTGACAGCGGCTCAGCTATGTCAGGCAGCTGTTCCCTGGCATCCCGAGAGGCCTTCAGATGTCAAAACCATATGACAAAGATACCCGACATCCAGCGCCCTGCGTCCAGCCTTCCCCGTCCAACGCAGCTGGTCGAAAGCTCCTCCAGGACCATGGCTGAGGAACAATCCTATTATGAGGAGAAGATCTCCAAGGATATTCTGGCCAAAGAAATCGACTTGGTGGACCGAGATCCCAAGAAGATCAACCAGGACGTGGTGAAGGTCTGTCTATTCTCCCCTGCTTGTGGTGTGCCTATTGGTGTAGACCCCTAGTGCCCCCCACATGCAGCCCTTTGGTAAGATGTGTGGCCCTCAGACCTCAGCAGTCTGTGGTGGGAACATTGACTAGGGTAATATTATTGGTCCCTACCAGCCTCATGTCCCATGTTCCCAGCTTCGTATCGTCTTCTGCAGCATATCCCCAGCCAACAATGTATCCTCTCCTCACTCTCTGACCCTCATTTCCTCTGTTAGGTCGGCAGTCTCTGACACTCCTCCCAAGCATTACATATATTGAGCATTACCCACATGGAAGAAAAATATATTTGAAATATATTTTTAAAATATTCTTTGAAATATATTTAAAATACTACAATATTCAATACATTTCAAAAAATATTTCTATATATATATATACAGTATATATATATATATATATATATATACTGTATGTTGAAATATATTTGAAATACCACAATTTTGGCCATAGTCAATATATTTCTAAATATATTTCAATATATATATATATACACTGTATGTTGAAATGCGTTTTTATTACAAAATATCTGAAAAATATTTTTAAAAATACATATCAAATATACTGTCTTTAAAAATACAAATCTACATTTTTGGAATGCATTTATAAATATGTGTAAAAATATATGTTAAAATGACTTTTTTTTATGTTAAAAAAATCTGAAGAATATATTTAAAAAAAAAAAAATGTTTTAAATATATCTCACATATTTTGTAATAAATATTTCAACAGCAGTATATATATATATATATATATATATGTGTATATATATATATATATATTTATATATGTATATACTTATATTTTTATATATACAGTATGTATGAATATATATATATATATATATATTATACAATATTTATAAAGCGCCAACAGTTTGCTCATTGCTTTACATTACATATATATATATATATGTATGTATGTATGTATATTTATTTATTTATTTATTGAAATATATTGAATACGGCCACAATTGTACCATTTCAAATATATTTTTCTTCCATGTGGGTATGTTGGCCCATCAGTGATGTCAGGGGCCACATTGGAGGCCCCCTCTAGCATATAAATTGCTAACAACTGGGGTAGACAGTGTAGAGCAGGGGTGCTCAACCTGTGGCCTATGGGCCACATGTGGCCCTCAGAATCCTCTGACATGGCCCTCGAATTGAAACCACTTCTATTATACCCTGCGGGTTTGGGGTGCCTTCTGAAGGTGCCCCAAAACTCCCGAATTCCAAAAAGTGCACCACCCCTGCAAAATATAATAGAAGTCTATGGCAAAGTGCAGCTAACCCGCAGGAAAGCAGCTTTATGAGGGTCTCAGGACACAAAGGACTTTACATTCGCAGTTTTGGGGGCAATAAAACCCCATAGTTGAGATGTGTTTTTACCATAGCCTCCTCAACCACTGGTGTAGAATCTGGGGTCTCAATGGTGACCCAGAGGGCCTCTCTGCCGAATTCAGCTTTACACTCGGACAGACTGGACGGCTGGGGCAGCAGATACAGGAACCGATCCTCTCCATTTTCCTCCTGCAACCGCTGAAATCCAGCTTCTCCTCCTCTCCCTCCCGCCGGAATTCAGAGGCTGCAGGAGGAAAACGTTCATTGTGCTATTGTAAATAAAAAACTTTGCAATTGTCAACCATTTCACTTCATTGTGGCCCACGACCCGCTACCAAATCACTTAAGTGGCCGCCCGCTCTCCAGAAGGTTTGAGCACCCCTGGTGGGAGACCCCTAGTCCCAGGGACAGCTGAATTTGTATTTTGGGTTTTGGATTTTTTTTTTGGGGGGGGGGGGTGTCCCTGATCACTTTCACAAGCCCAGTTTGCCATTGTTTTTTCTTTTTCAATCTTTTAATTATTTTTATTTCGATAAAAGAATAATAGTAGTGCCAAGAAGTCTCTGTTTTCAGGTCCTCATGCAGGAGGAAATCTGGTACAGGACAATTTTCTTGCAACAGTTTAGTAACCAACGGGGCTTTCTTTCAGCGGAAAACGTGGAGGGAACGCAGTTCCACCACCTCCAGCACTGAACGTATGTAATGGCAAGGGGTGCTGGAGGGTCTATTGATGTTGGTTGCTGGGGGATCTATTGTCGTGGAGGGGTCTATGGTTGTTGGAGGGGGTTCTGTTGTTGCTGGGGGGTGTCAGTTGTTGTAGGGAAGGATCTACTGTTGAGGGAGGCAGGGCTTGACAAATTTGTTTTGAATCTAGGAGCCAGCTTTTTGTAGTGAAGCATAGATCGACAGCACCCGGGACTTCATGTGATGCGATTTGCCACGCGTCAATCACGTCAAAACCGCACCACGTTTTAGGTGCCATTGAAAATAATGGTGCCTGAACCTACATTTTGTGGTCACAGCAATTCTGCCGCGATCCCAAAGAATTGTTGCTGGTAGGGGGAGTGAACTGTCTCTTATGTTGGAAGGGCTGTCTCTTTGCTGGATTGGGCTGTCTCTTTGCTGGATTGGGCTGTCTCTTAGCTGGATTGGGCTGTCTCTTTGCTGGACTGGGCTGTCTCTTTGCTGGTTTGGGATGTTTCTTTGCCGGATTGGGATACCTCTTTGCTGAATGGGGATATCTCTTTGCTGGATTGGGCTGTCTGTTTGTTATATGGGGATGTCTCTTTGCTGGACTGGACTGTCTCCTTGCTGGATTGGAATGTCTCTTTGCTGGACTACGCTGTCTCTTTGCTGGATTGGGATGTCTCTTTGCTGGATAGGGATGTCTCTTTACTGGATTGGGCTGTCTCTTTGCTGGATTGGGCTGTCTCTTAGCTGGATTGGGCTGCCTCTTTGCCGGACTGGGCTGTCTCTTTGCTGGATTGGGATGTTTCTTTGCCGAATTGGGATGCCTCTTTGCTGAATGGGGATATCTCTTTGCTGGATTGGGCTGTCTCTTTGTTATATGGGGATGTCTCTTTGCTGGACTGGACTGTCTCCTTGCTCGAGTCGGGTGTCTTTTTGCTGGACTGGGTTGTCTCTTTGCTGGATAGGGATGTCTCTTTGCAGAATATATATGTGATCCCTAGGAGCACTTTAATGTAAAGGGCACCTTGATATAAAGGGGACTCCCCTTTACAGTGCAGTCCCCTTTATATCGCAGTGCCCCTTTACATTACAGTGAGGAGGACCGCCTCTGTGAAAATTCTGTCACCAACCACCCCTGCGAATGCCCGACCCCATTCCCCCCTCCCGCCCGGGTCCCTGGAGAAATTGGCTGATCAGTCTAAATTGGCCGATCTTATTTTGTGCCCCAATCCGGGCCTGTCTGCTGTATTTTCTTTCCATGATAGTGGAGATTTTCTTTTAGTGGGTTGCACTTGTTTATCAATTTATCAGTGTAGCTCGGGGTAAAGTTTCAGCACCACAAGCGGTAACCCCCCCCGAGCTACACTCGGGAATACACTGCATCGTTGCTCCGGGATCTCTTCTGCACTTACCTTGTCCTGCGCTCCCGCGATGTCCCCCCTGCAGTGTCCCCTGTAATGTCCTCCGGCCGATGCCGGCATCGGGCTTCTGGGTTCCGTTCCCTGCGACGTCGGGACGTACGGGGGACGGAACTGGTGGGAAATTCAAAAATGTGAAAAAGTGACATTCACTAAATCCACTAAAATCACATAGTATAACATTCCTGTATCAAACCATTTCACATACATTTTGTCCCGAGTGCTTTGTCCGGCGCCCTGCCTGCATTTTTACTGTTCTTTTTGCCTGGAAACTGAGAAATGTCCATGGCGTCCAAAAAGCGTCCCTTTAGGTCAGACGCGGTTTTAGACCGGCTAGAGAACAGCGATAGTAAATCAGAACCACTTGCAGAATTGAGTGATAATGATTCGTGGGGGAAATTCCTCATCAGACACTGAAAACGATTCTGCGACTTTGCTCAGCGATGTGCGAACTTGGCGCTATATTTCACATTTCAGTGTTTTTGGTTTGATTATATTATTGAATTACATTTATTATTATTATATTATTATTTTTTATGATTATTTATTAAATTATAATTTATGATTTCCTGTTTCAAAGTTTATCATACCCGGGATGTTTACTAGACTCTTGTCCGGACAGATTTCAGTGAGTTATTCCTAAAAATTACAGGCCTACAATAAAAAAAATACATATTTCCATGCAAAAAAATGTACCGCTTTGAGCACAGAAATACTGACATAATCAGACCGCTGGGGAGGTTACAGATAGGTAGATAATGCAAAAAAAGAGCTTCACTTTGTTGTATTTTTCAGAGTCCATAGAAGGAAAACAATCGAATCTTCCAGAAAGTTTAATATCTTCAAGAATCATTTTGTAATTTGGATTTTGGGCTCAGTGCTGCCTATTGACTTTGACATGTTTTTTCTCTATTATTAGTCCTGCAGTTGCCCAGATAATAGCAGAAGGTAGATGAGTTCGGAATAATAAATCCGGGGAAATAATGGCAGCGATCACCTTGGCACGGCTTTAGAGATTCCCTTCCATTGGAGAGCTGCGCCAAACTAATGAGAACCACAAAAAACCTTAATGACCCGAACAACGCCGAACCAATCAGAAGGGCGAATGTAATGAAAGTAGCAAAATGCAGCACCATGTGTGTTCAGTGGGATAACAATGTCTAATAGGGGCTTATAGAAAACCCATGCCAAGCTGTCCGGCCTCCCGCTTGAAGTCAGCCTGTGTCAGATGTGTCACTGCAATAGCACTGAGATCCTAATAGAGAAGAAAGACGGCTGTGTTAAAGTGCAACTCCAGCCAAATAGCTACTGAGAGAGATACCAAGTAACATTGTTTGTAAAAAATGATCAGGTGGGAGATAGAGAGATACAAAGTAACATTGTTTATAAACATTGTTCAGATGGGAGATAGAGGCAAAGCAGCCATAACTGAGGTCACAGAGACAAATAACAGTGAGATCCTAATAAAGGAATCTAAGAAGAAAGATGGCTGATGTTCAGCCAAAAAGCTACTGAGAGAAATACAAGGTAGCATTGTTTATAAACATAGTTCAGATTTGAGATAAAGACATACAAAGTAGCATTGTTTATAAACATTGTTCAGATAAGAGGTAGATACAAAGTAACATTGTTTAAAAATATTGATCAGACGGGAGATAGAAAGATACAAAGTAACATTGTTTATAAACATTGATCAGACGGGAGATGGAGAGATACAAAGTAACATTGTTTATAAATATTGATCAGACGGGAGATGGAGAGATACAAAGTAACATTGTTTATAAACATTGTTCAGACTGGAGATAGAGAGATACAAAGTAACATTGTTTATAAATATTGATCAGACGGTAAATGGAGAGATACAAAGTAACATTGTTTATAAACATTGTTCAGACTGGAGATAGAGAGATACAAAGTAACATTGTTTATAAATATTGATCAGATGGGAGATGGAGAGATACAAAGTACCATTGTTTATAAACATTGTTCAGACTGGAGATAGAGAGATGCAAAGTAACATTGTTTATAAACATAGATCAGATGGGGGATAGAGAAATACAAAGTAACATTGTTCAGATTTGAGATAGATACCATGTAACATTGTTTATAAACATCGTTCAGATGAGAGACAGAGAGATACAAAGTAACATTGTTTATAAATATTGATCAGACGGGAGATGGAGAGATACAAAGTACCATTGTTTATAAACATTGTTCAGACTGGAGATAGAGAGATGCAAAGTAACATTGTTTATAAACATAGATCAGATGGGGGATAGAGAGATACAAAGTAAAATTGTTTATGAACATCATTCAGATGAGAGATAGAGAGATACAAAGTATCATTGTTTATAAAATATTGATCAGACGGGAGATAGAGAGATACAAACTAACATTGTTTATAAACATTGTTCAGACTGGATATAGAGAGATACAAAGTAACATTGTTCAGATTTAAGATAGATACCATGTAACATTATTTATAAACATCGTTTAGATGAGAGATAGAGAGCTACAAAGTAATATTGTTTATAAACATCGATCAGACGGGAGATAGAGATACAAAGTAACATTGTTTATAAACATCGATCAGACGGGAGATAGAGATACAAAGTAACATTGTTCAGATTTAAGATAGATACCATGTAACATTATTTATAAACATTGTTTAGATGAGAGATAGAGAGCTACAAAGTAACATTGTTTATAAACATCGATCAAATGGGAGATAGAGATACAAAGTAACATTGTTTATAAACATCGATCAGACGGGAGATAGAGAGATACAAAGTAACATTGTTTATAAACATCGATCAGACGGGAGATAGAGATACAAAGTAATATTGTTTATAAACATCGATCAGACGGGAGATGGAGAGATACAAAGTAACATTGTTTATAAACATCGATCAGACGGGAGATACAAAGTAACATTGTTTATAAACATCGATCAGACGGGAGATACAAAGTAACATTGTTTATAAACATCGATCAGACGGGAGATAGAGAGATACAAAGTAACATTGTTTTTATATTCACTCTGTTTTATTCATCTGCAAATCTAAGGGATGAGCTCCAATCTGGTGTCAGCTAAAGCAACCTACAAGTTTTTAAAAATAAAATGTGTTCCTAATTAACCCCTTATTAACCTTCACTCAACTCTAATAAGCCCCAATTAACACCTTCTCCCTATTCCCCCCCCCCCCCACACCACCTATTATTTTCCTGCTGATTTTTTTTTTTAACCATTTACATTTTTCTCACCGTTACCATTTACATTTTGTGTTTTCCACTATTTCATTGTTTATTTCTTTATTATTTTGTTAGGTTTTTGTTTGTATGTCGTAATAAAATAACTGCAAAATTGTAAAAAAAAGAAAAACAAAAAACATTCTTTTATTTTGAAACAACTTTGTAATGATTCGCACCAGAACTATAATGTCAGTGGCACTGAGAACAAATTATATCATAAAAAATATCACTTTTATCTATAATAACTATATTTTTTAGCAAAAACTGAACTAAATTGCTTGGATTGCATACATTTCTTCTTTTTTTTTTTCCGCACAATATACCAAATGGAAACATTGTTGTAATAAAATATATTACTATGTTATCGTACAGAATGGCCAATTACTGCTGAAACAGGCCCATGGGGGAAATGTCAGAATGTAAGAATCGTTCTGGTCCATGGGGGGGCTGGAGTTGCTTTTTAATGAGTTTGAACCCCCATGTGCCCCCCCCCTGCTCCCCCCAGACACCCACCATTAAGTTGCTCCATTCTACACATTCCATTCTAACAGTTTCCAGAAACATGAGCTGGGCTGTAGAGTCCTGCTATGTACAGAGCTCGTCCCTCATTATACAGGAGGCTGATCGAACGTTTCTTCTGAAACTTTACACCCCGAAACACAGGAGGTCCGACACAAAGTGCCCCGCCATCCCTGTGCTGATACATAAACTTCAAAATACGGGCCAGTACTGAAAACACACCACAACCGACCGTTAAAGAGACCCTGTCACCAGCCCAGCTCTTCACATAAGGATGTATGTGCCTTTACCATATGATATGCCTATTAATTATCAGTCAGATCCTCCATTGTACAGACATTGGCTGGGCGCTGCCATCGTTGGATGTGGTGTCAGCAGACCCACCAAACACAGACCCACCCAAGTGACACCCTATAGTATTCCTCCCATGGCAGCTACATAAAAGGTTATATAGGGAGGTGAGGGGAGGGATGGAGGAGCTGGGCCAGCACAGACAATAATTAGACACTCCCAGAAGAGGAGAGGGCTATGACATGCTAGGAGGGAGGAAACTTTGCTAGGGAGTTGTCTCTTCCTTAAGGGCGCTATTCCTCCCACTGATACCAATGATGGGGCACTATTCCTCCCACTGACACCAATGATGGGGCACTATTCCTCCCACTGACACCAATGATGGGGCACTATTCCTCCCACTGACACCAATGATGGGGCACTATTCCTCCCACTGACACCAATGATGGGACACTATTCCTCCCACTGATACCAATGATGGGGCACTATTCCTCCCACTGACACCAATGACGGGGCACTATTCCTCCCACTGACACCAATGACGGGGCACTATTCCTCCCACTGACACCAATGACGGGGCACTATTCCTCCCACTGATACCAATGATGGGGCACTATTCCTCCCACTGATACCAATGACGGGGCACTATTCCTCCCACTGACACCAATGACGGGGCACTATTCCTCCCACTGATACCAATGATGGGGCACTATTCCTCCCACTGATACCAATGATGGGGCACTATTCCTCCCACTGACACCAATGACGGGGCACTATTCCTCCCCCTGACACCAATGATGGGGCACTATTCCTCCCACTGATGGGGCACTATTCCTCCCCCTGACACCAATGATGGGGCACTATTCCTCCCACTCATACCAATGATGGGGCACTATTCCTCCCACTCATACCAACAATGGGACACTGACACCAACGATGGGGCACTATTCCTCCCACTGACACCAACGATGGGGCACTATTCCTCCCACTGATACCAACGATGGGACACTATTCCTCCCACTGACACCAACGATGGGGCACTATTCCTCCCACTGACACCAACGATGGGGCACTATTCCTCCCACTGACACCAACGATGGGGCACTATTCCTCTCACTGACACCAATGATGGGGCACTATTCCTCCCACTAATACCAACGATGGGGCACTATTCCTCCCACTGATACCAACGATGGGGCACTATTCCTCCCACTGACATCAATGATGGGGCACTATTCCTCCCACTGACACCAATGATGGGGCACTATTCCTGCTGCTGACACCAATGATGGGGCACTATTCCTGCCTCTGACACCAATGATGGGGCACTATTCCTACCACTGATACCAATGATGGGGCACTATTCCTCCCACTGACACCAATGATGGGGCACTATTCCTCCCACTGACACCAATGATGGGGCACTATTCCTCCCACTGATACCAATGATGGGGCACTATTCCTCCCACTGACACCAATGATGGGGCACTATTCCTCCCACTGACACCAATGATGGGGCACTATTCCTCCCACTGACACCAATGATGGGGCACTATTCCTCCCACTGATACCAATGATGGGGCACTATTCCTGCCTCTGACACCAATGATGGGGCACTATTTCTACCTCTGACACCAATGATGGGGCACTATTAATCCCACTGACACCAATGATGGGGCACTATTCCTCCCACTGATACCAATGATGGGGCACTATTCCTGCCTCTGACACCAATGATGGGGCACTATTTCTACCTCTGACACCAATGATGGGGCACTATTTCTCCCACTGACACCAAGCCAAATTTTTTAGGAAGTTCAAAGGTGCCTCCAAGTTGCTGGGCGGGGTCTATTTAAATAGAGGCGTGTCTTAGAGGGCACTTCCACTTTCAGCGGCTGGTCTACCAGGGTTCCGTCATCTGTCAAATGTTTGGATTTTCTGAGAACATCTTCTTTCCAGCTCGGCGCCTGTTACACGTATGATTTCACTCAGCCGGCCGTTCCAATAAAAGAGCCGCCAGCTGTCAGATGAGAGCGCAAAGCGAGTCCCCGAGGACGCCGCCACTGATCACCAAGAGGGATTATTGACTCCAAACGCGCAGCGCCAATCTTTACTTCATATATACAGTATTCCCTCCGGAACCCGATCCAGCCAGCTCAGTCCCCCCCCCAAAAGAAATACATTCCTAATCGCAGTGTGTATTTCTGGCTGTTAACCATTTGGCTGCCACGCCCATTTTTTCCATTGTCGCACGCATGTTAAACCGCACGTTTTAGGCCAGAAGATTAGTTAAACCCCCCGTGCCCCAAGCCAGTATATATTTTCTAAAAGCAAAGACCCCAAAAAATAAAATGGTGGTAGTTACATTTTTTTTATGTCACATGACATTGGTGCACATGTACAACACTTCAAATTTTACCCAAATTTTTTGATGAGGTTACAACAAGCAAATGGATACCAAACGGGTCAAGCTTGAAAAATTGATTATGACCCTAAAATGGCAACAAACTTCAGTCTCCTAAATTGGCCATAAGCATCGCTTTAAAAGCCTGTACGGGTCCTCGGTTTAGAGAAGTGGTCTCCAAACTGCGGCCCGGGGGCCAGATGTGGCCCTTTGCTTGCCTTTATCTGGCCCTTAAAGGCATTATTCCTGCCACTGAAACCAACAGTGGGACAATATTCCTCCCACTGACACCAATGATGGGACACTATTCCTCCCACTGACACCAATGATGGGGCACTATTCTTCCCACTGATACCAGTGACGGGGCACTATTCCTCCCACTGACACCAATGATGGGGCACTATTCCTCCCACTGACACCAATGATGGGGCACTATTCCTCCCACTGATACCAATGATGGGGCACTATTCCTCCCATTGATACCAATGATGGGGCACTATTCCTCCCACTGACACCAATGATGGGGCACTATTACTCCCACTGACACCAATGATGAGACACTATTCCTCTCACTGACACCAATGATGGGGCACTATTCCTCTCACTGACGCCAATGATGGGGCACTATTCCTCCCACTGACACCAATGATGAGGCACTATTCCTCTCACTGACTCCAATGATGGGGCACTATTCCTGCCACTGAAACCAACAGTGGGTCAATATTCCTCCCACTGACACCAATGATGGGGCACTATTCCTCCCACTGATACCAATGATGGGGCATTATTCTTCCCACTGATACCAGTGACGGGGCACTATTCCTTCTACTGACACCAATAATGGGGCACTATTCCTCCCATTGATACCAATGATGGGGCACTATTCCTCCCACTGACACCAATGATGGGGCACTATTACTCCCACTGACACCAATGATGGGGCACTATTACTCCCACTGACACCAATGATAAGGCACTATTCCTCTCACTGACACCAATGATGGGGCACTATTCCTCTCACTGACACCAATGATGGGGCACTATTCCTCCCACTGACACCAATGATGGGGCACTATTCCTCCTACTGACACCAACGACGGGGCACCATTCCTCCCACTGATACCAAATATGTGGCACTATTCCTCCCACTGACACCAATGATGGGGCACTATTCCTCCCACTGACACCAATGATGGGGCACTATTCCTCCTACTGACACCAATGATGGGGCACTATTCCTCCCACTGACATCAATGATGGGGCACTATTCCTCCCACTGATACCAATGATGGGGCACTATTCCTCTCACTTACACCATTGATTGGGCAATATTCCTCCCACTGACACCAATGATGGGGCACTATTCCTCCCACTGACACCAATGATGGGGCACTATTCCTCCCACTGATACCAATGATTGGGCACTATTCCTCCCACTGACACCAATGATTGGGGCACTATTCCTCCCACTCATACCAACTATTTCTCCTCCTAATACCAAAGATGGACCATTGTTTACTCCCACTGGGCAGAGTCCAGCCCCCTTACAGTCTGAAGGACAGTAAACTGGCCCTTTGTCTGGCACCCCCTGGTTTAGAGTTAACCATTAATGACGGCCCCACAATTAATGTTTTCACTTCGGTGTTTGTGATGATATGTATCACTTGTAGTACAATCACTGTTTTCTTACGCTTTCACACCCACTGTAGGTATTTATGTTCTTATGTGTCTATAGACAGGGAACTTTCTCTCTCTCTAACATACTTTCTTTCTTTCTGTAGCCTCTGCTGGCTGTGCGCCCGCTCTCCCCCTCAATTCCCTTTGCTGTGTGTGCAGCCACTTCCTCTCACCCTGCGCTTCCCTACTGTGTAGCTTCAGTGGTAGCTCTGTGTAAAAGTCTCCTGCTCCCCCTCACTCTTGGCAGGCAGGGGCGGTGGACCAATCAGGGGAAGTTGGAGGAGGATCATGGGATATGTAGTCCATTTTGGAGCTCTGTACAAAGCAGAGTAATTGGAGCTTGAACTACAGCACCCTCAGAGCCGGGAAAGAGGAAAACTGAGAACTTTCCCGAGCAAATTTACTGATGAGAGGACAGAGCAGTGTGGGGCATGAGGGTGCAAGGACCTTCTGCAGAGCTCTTTCCTATGTCAGAGGCTACACAGAGAGAAACTGTGTTGCTAGAGAACCCTTTGCTGTGCCTATATCCAGGGAGTACCAGTGTTCTCCGGTACTAAGCTTCTTCCAGGCTGTGCTGAGGACTGGAGTCACCCCAGGCAAGCCAGAGAAATTGGACATCTAACCGGAGAGACCACTGCTGCTGGTTCTGGTGAGAGGCCATGACCTGTTGCCCCTAGAGAGATTGAGATCATAGGAACTGACTACACAGCTGTTTATAGCTCTGTTACTGCCTGCAAACCTTATGTTCTCATGTGCACCAACAGTACATGTTGAGCCCCAACGTTAGCCAGCGGAAGATTCAGGACTAAAGACTCATTTTCAGTTACTACACTGAAACCTTTTCCGATTGCTTGATTAAGAGGTACCTCTCAGGGAATATTGCACAGGACTGTAGCCATTCTTTTAGTTCACACTACAAGTTATTTATCTGCACTGTGACGGGAATCACTTTGGGTGGGGGGCCCATGGAACACAGCTCACTTTGAAGAGGTGGGGAGACCCCTGTCTCAGCTCCCTATATCCCTCTTATGTGTAAGTCACCCTTTGCCTGTTAGGGGTGCAGGGTGATCTGTTCTCATATTGTGTAGACATGTCTAGGAGATAGGTGGGGTTTGTGGATTGTTTAATGCCATGTGGTTGCATCCCATTGTAATGTTGTGTGTCTTCCTTGGGAGCAAACTATTATGAGATGTATGTGTTTATGTATTGGCTTGGTGGGGGGTGTTTCCGGCAGCCCTCCCTCCTGATGGGACTGTCTGTTGGTGTGTCTTTTGTTACTAAAGGTAGATTGCCCCGCCCTGTGTCATTATGCAGGGAGGGGGAATTGTTCCCTTGAGTGTATATATCTTGTATCTGTGTTACAATAATGTAGTCTACTTCCTGGTTTTATTCCAAGACTGGTGTCTAGTCCTGTATGGTCAGCGGTGGTGTCTGTGGTCGGTGTTCGGACGGGGAAGCGGTAGTCTAACGGAAATACCCAAGTGCAGTCGGGGTCGGTTCTGTTACATGCACTAATACTGATCCTGCTGATTTATGAGTGATTTCAGTCTAGTGGTACCGAACATTATTCAAAGTTACTTTGGCGTAGAGATTGCATGGTCCAGCAGACTGTGTCCGAATCTCTGCTCTGTGTGCTCATTTATCCTCATCTATTCCAATACATTGACTTCATTTACCACTAGACCGTCTTGTGTCCATTTCCTGGTATTAGCTGGCAACCAAGTTAAAGGTATCTCTGCTCATGTTTCTATCAGTGCTTACAGTGCCTTTCATTCAGCCAGGTGTGTGGGGGGCTGAGGTTGTTCTTGGAGTCGAGGCGCAGAATACAGAACCCAAATTACCAAGTGGCTTCTTCGGGGGTAGCGCTACCTTTCTCTCTTTCTCTCCCTCCATCTCTCTGTCTCTCTCTCTCGCTCTCCATCTGTGAGTACTCCTATACTCTGTGTCCCATTACTGAGAATTGACATATAGTTCATATTATAAGGATTTATTCTATCTTTGATCCTCATACAGGATTCCCCATCTGATAATGACAAAATTATTGCAAATAATAAATCTATAGCCGAAAATTATTTCTTTCTTTTCCTCTCTTCCATCTCTTCTCTTTCCCTCTCTCTCACCCTTCTTTCTTTGTCTTTCTTTCCTTTTTCTCTCTTTCACTTTCCTTCTTTTCTTTCTTTCCTTCCTTTTCTTTCTTTCTTTCTTTCTTTCTTTCTTTCTTTCTTTCTTTCTTTCTTTCCTTCCTTTTCTCTTTCTTTCTTTCTTTCTTTCTTTCTTTCTTTCTTTCTTACTTTCTTTCTTTCTTCTCACTCCTTCTCTGTATTTAATGTTCTAGTTGTCTTTCTACTTTCTCTTTATTTCTTTCTTTCCACTTATTCTCTCTTTTGCCTTCATTCTTTCATTCCTTCCTTTCCTTCTTATTCTTTTTTCTTTCCTTTCTTTTTTTGTGTCTTCTCTCACTCTCTTTCTCTCTGTCTTTCTTTCTTTCTATCTCTCTCTTTCTCTTTCCATCTTTCTTTACTTTTTCTCTTTCTTTCTCTCTCCTCTCGCTCTCTTTCTCTGTCTATTTCTTTCTTTCTTTCTTTCTTTCTTTCTTTCTTTCTTTCTTTCTCTCTTTCCCCCCTCTTTCTCTTGCACCTTCTCTCTATTTTTCTCTTTCTTTTCTTTTTCTCTTTCTTTTCTTTTTCTCTTTCTTTTTTTTTCTCTTTCTCTCTTCTTTTTCTTTCCTTCTTTCTTTCCTTTCTTTCCACTTCTCCTCTTTCTCACTCTTTGTCTTTCACCTTCTCTTTTACCTTCATTCTTTCTTTCCTTCCTTCCTTTCTTTCTTATTCTTTTTTCTTTCCTTTTTTGTGTCTTCTCTCTTTCTCTTTCCCTCTTTCTTTTCTTCCTTCCTTCCTTCCTCCCTCCCTCCCTCCCTTCCTTTCTTATTCTTTTTTCTTTCCTTTTTTTGTGTCTTCTCTCTTTCTCTTTCCCTCTTTCTTTTCTTCCTTCCTTCCTTCCTTCCTTCCTTCCTTCCTTCCTTCCTTCCTTCCTTCCTTCCTTCCTTCCCCCCTCCCTCCCTCCCTCCCTCCCTCCCTTCCTTCCTTCCTTTCTTATTCTTTTTTCTTTCCTTTTTTTTGTGTCTTCTCTCTTTCTCTTTCCCTCTTTCTTTTCTTTTCTTCTTTCCTTCCTTCCTTCCTTCCTTCCTTCCTTTCTTATTCTTTTTTCTTTCCTTTTTTTGTGTCTTCTCTCTTTCTCTTTCGCTCTTTCTTTCCTTTCTTCCCACTTCTTCTCTCTTTCTCCTTCTCTCTTTCTCTATTTCTATCTTTCCTTCTCTCTCTCTCTCTCTCTCTTTCTGTCTGTCTTTCCTTCTCTCTCCCTCTCTCCATCCCTCCAGCTGTGTGTACTCTCGTAGTCTGTGTCCCATTAGTGAGAACAGACATTCAGCTTGTATTATAGGGATGTATTCTGGCTCTGATCCTTGTACAGGATTCCCCCGTCTGTTAATGACATTATTATTTGCTGTGTATCTAGTCACATGTGATCGGCACATTTCACCTGCTTCCACACACATCTTTGATTTTCTGAACAGATGTGATGATTGCGGCTGTGCCTGGCACGGGTCCGCGGTGGAGGCCTTGTTGTTACACTCCATCTGTGTTGCACGCGGCTGACGTCCTATCACTGCTAGGCGTTAGACGTCAAGGCGCACCTGTAATCTAGACGTGAACACATACAGATGTTTCCAATAAAAATATACAGAAATCCGGTAGAAAAATAACCATCTATCAATGCAGGTTTTCCCTTTCTGTTCCTCCCTGTCCATAGAACGGCAAACCTGCCGCCTTACCACCATGGCTGCCCAACAATCAATCTGGCGGGACTTACAAGACACATCTGCTCCCGCTTGGGGCTACTCCGGAATTCATGAAAACAAATCTTTAGAGTTTTTAAAATCCAAATAAATTCTTTGGAATGTTGGGAAGTAAATATTTTGGGTGGAGGGTTTTATTCTTTACTTCATTCTACTATTTATGAAAGTTTTATTTCAGAAAAGTCATAAAAGTGCATATTAGAGGTGAATTCCATGGATAGAAGAGAGATGTCTTGGCGCCACTATGGGTGTAATGAGGACTTAAAGCTGAACCCCAGGAAAAACAAAGATTGTCTGGATCAGTGGTTCTCAGCCACTGGGCTGTTGTCTGGCCTTCCTCCTCTCCTTCATAACCAACTACAGTGCTTCTCAGCTCCCATGAATGTCTGCAGTGTCCCCAGTATGCTGCGGAGAGCCTCCACCCCTATATTGCCTCCAACAGTGCCCGCAGTAATTCCCACAGTGCTCCACAACAATTCCCACAGTGCCCCGCAGTAATTCCCACAGTGCCCCGCAGTAATTCTCACAGTGCCCGCAGTAATTCCCACAGTGCTCCACAACAATTCCCACAGTGCCCCGCAGTAATTCCCACAGTGCCCCGCAGTAATTCTCACAGTGCCCGCAGTAATTCCCACAGTGCTCCACAACAATTCCCACAGTGCCCGCAGTAATTCCCAAAGTGCTCCACAGTAATTCCCACAGTGCCCCGCAGTAAGTCCCACAGTGCCCGCAGTAATTCCGACAGTGCCCGCAGTAATTCCCACAGTGCCTGCAGTAATTCCCACAGTGCCCCGCAGTGAGTCCCACAGTGCCCCGCAGTAATTCCCACAGTGCCCCGCAGTAATTCCCACAGTGCCTCACAGTGCCCTCCAGTCTTCCACTGTACCTTTGCAAAGTCTCTCAGAATGACCCCAGCCCCCTCTAGGTTCCTCATACTCTACAGGGCCACCGAGTCTGCTACAGAGTCCCCTGGCCCCTTCCAGAAGCCCCACCCCCAGAGTGACACCCAGCCTTGTGCAGAGCCTCCAACCTCCAACAGTACCTTCCACAGCACCTCCCAGCCACCACAGTGCCCTCCAGTCTCCCACAATACCCATGCAAAGCCTCCAGCCTTTCAAAGAGACCCATACTCCTCCAGGTTCCTCACAGTCTACAGGGCCACAGAGTCTGCTACAGAGTCCCCTGGCCCCTTCCAGAAGCCCCACCCCCAGAGTGACCCCCAGTATTGTGCAGAGCCCCCAACCTCCAACAGTATCCCACAGCACCTCCCAGCCCCCACAGAGCCCTCCAGTCTCCCACAATATCCCTGCAAATCCTCCAGCCTCCCAGAGAGACCCCAGCCCCCTCCAGAATCCTGATACTCTACAGGGCCACCGAGTCTGCTACAGAATCCCTTAGCCCCCTCCAGAAACCCCACCCTCCAGAGTGACACCCAGCCCTCTCCAGCGCCGTCCACTATTTCATATCTTGCATTCCCATACTTTTATTGTATATTAACTTTTTTACTGTTGGGGCATGGAAGATTATGAAAGAATTTAATGGGTCCTGGTCCTTATAGGGGGTCCTTATAGGGTTGAGCACCCCTGGTCCAAATCCATTCATTGTGTGTATTGTTCTGGAATCCTATGTTATTACTAGATTAGGGTGACCAGATGGTCAAAATGAAGTCTGGCGACGCTTTACTGACCACACCTACATTTATTGGGTGGGAGGGGACCTAAAGGGGTATGGTCAAATAATTCCTTAAGATACTCTGCTCTGGGTCCAGAGTTTATAATGCACCAGTGCCAGAGTCAGGAGTCATTAATGCACCAGTGCCAGGGTCAGGAATAAGTAATGCAGAGTGCCAGGGTCAGGAGTAAGTAATGCAGAGTGCCAGGGTCAGGAGTCATTAATGCACAGAGTGCAGGGGTCAGGAATAAGTAATGCACCAGTGCCAGGGTCAGGAGTAAGTAATGCACCAGTGCCAGGGTCAGGAGTAAGTAATGCACCAGTGCCAGGGTCAGGAATAAGTAATGCACCAGTGCCAGGGTCAGGAGTAAGTAATGCGCAGAGTGCCAGGGTCAGGAGTAAGTAATGCAGAGTGCCAGGGTCAGGAGTAAGTAATGCAGAGTGCCAGGGTCAGGAGTACGTAATGCGCAGAGTGCCAGGGTCAGGAGTAAGTAATGCGCAGAGTGCCAGGGTCAGGAGTAAGTAATGCGCAGAGTGCCAGGGTCAGGAATAAGTAATGCACCAGTGCCAGGGTCAGGAGTAAGTAATGCAGAGTGCCAGAGTCAGGAATAAGTAATGCACCAGTGCCAGGGTCAGGAGTAAGTAATGCGCAGAGTGCCAGGGTCAGGAGTAAGTAATGCAGAGTGCCAGGGTCAGGAGTAAGTAATGCGCAGAGTGCCAGGGTCAGGAGTAAGTAATGTGCAGAGTGCCAGGGTCAGGAGTAAGTAATGCGCAGAGTGCAGGGGTCAGGAGTAAGTAATGCAGAGTGCCAGGGAGGGGAGTAAGGCCCCCTTCACACTGACAGTCCGATTGGGTCCACCTGTCAGTTGGACCATCCATAGCTCTCTATGGACCAATGGGTGTCAGCAAACATGTGTCCACTGACACCTTCCGGCATCTGATCCAATCCTGTAAGCTAAATACAGACAGATGGGGATCCGTTGCCCATCCATTGGTGGTTTGGATTGGATGACAGTTGGGTGGAAGCGGACAGGGGGACCATTTCCATCTGACCTCCCCATAGAAAACAGCAAGATGTCATCCACTTGCTCAGTGGGGATCAGTGGAGAGAAAACACACAAAGTCTAGAGGTCAGGAGTAAGTAATGCGTTGTGTCCAGAGGTCAGGAGTAAGTAATGCGTTGTGTCCAGAGGTCAGGAGTAAAATATCCACCAAGTGCAGAGGTCAGGAGTAAGTAATGCAAGGAGCAAAAGGTCAAAAGTCAGTGAAGCACAAAGTGCCTCCCAAGCAAATTGTAGCCAGGCAGATTATATGCAGTCCATGAGTCAGGGATCCCATCAGAGAAATGGGGACAAATTCAGGGACACTTTCTCCTGGGGACACCCACACATCTGGTCACCCTACACTACATCATATATGACAGTTGTATGCTGAATTTGAAAGTATAGGCGATCAGTTTATGTGATTTTTTTTTCCTTCCAGGTAGATTTTGAAGACGTCATCGCAGAGCCGTACGGCGTTCACAGCTTTGATGGCGTCTGGAAGGCCAGCTACACCACGTTCACCGTCACCAAGTACTGGTTTTACCGGCTGCTCTCGGCTGTGATCGGCATCCCCCTGTCCATCCTCTGGGGGGTCCTCTTCGCCCTGATCTCATTCTGCCACATCTGGACGGTGGTGCCCTGCGTCAAGAGCTACCTGATCGAGATCCAGTGCGTCGGCAGGACGTTCTCCCTCTGCGTCCACACCTTCTGCGACCCGCTGTTCGAAGCCTTGGGAAGGGCCTTCAGCGCCATCAAAGTCACGATGCAGAAACAGGTTTGACCGTGGCCTATATCTCACCGCGAAGACCACGCCAGACGCAGCGAAGAGCAAAAACTGCAAAGATTCATTTTCATTTTAAAGGCTTTTTTTTTTAAACCATTTTCCACATTTTCCACTAATTAAGCTTTTGTGAAAAAAAATGTTCCTTCAGTTTTCAGTGTTTTGTCTAATTTGAATGAAAATTAAAAAAAAAAAGGAATTTATTTTATTTGATTGCTTTTTTTTTAAGTTTGTCAATTCACCTGTCAGCCTGCCAATCAGGAGTCTCTTTTTGGAAAATATAATCCAATCCAACTGCTTGTGTTGTGTCTCCCTATCAGCTGGATCGGCTGGCATCATATCGATCATTCTTTCAGGGTCCATTCACATTTGTGGGGGGTCTGTATTGGGGGAGGAAGACCGTCCTAAGGGGTTTGTACTGGGGAGGGGAGTCTGTACTGGGGAAGGAGGGGCTGACTGTTCTGGGGGGGGGGGGGGGTCTGTTGTCTGCCCTGGAGGGTCTGTACTGGTGGTGGGTGACTAACCTGAGGGGTCTGTTCTGGGGAGGGGAGTCTGTATTGAGGGGTCACTGTTCTGATGGGTTTGTTATTTAAAATAAATAATAAAACTAATAATAAGATAAAAAAAATATTATTATTATTATTATTATTATTATTATTAAATAAAAATTATATAATAAATAATTTTTAAAAAATCAAATAGAAAAAATAATGATGATGATGATAATAATAATAATATAAAATACAAAGGACAGAACACTCAGAAAAATCCCCCCACCCCCCATACAGACTCCCCTTCCCAGTGTAGACGCCTCAGAACAGTTGTCCCCTAGGACAGATCCCCCCCAAGTCTGTCTGGGACAACTGGGAGGCGTCTACACTGGGAAGGGGAGTCTGTATGGGGGGTGGGGGGATTTTTCTGAATGCTCTGTCCTTTGTATTTTATATTATTATTATTATCATCATCATCATCATTATTTTTTCTATTTGATTTTTTAAAAATGATTTATTATCTAATTTTTATATAATAATAATTTATTTTATCTTATTATTATTATTTATTTTAATTTTATTTACTTATTTTATCAATTATTTTATCTTATTTTTAATTATTATTATTATTAATAATAATAATTTTTAAAAAATATCAATTCTAGTCAGGAAACTTACAGTGTCAGTTCCTCTCTTCTCCGCGGACATGATTTTTATATCATAGAAATAATAACGTATATATTATTAATAATAATAATAATAATAATAATAATGTATTTATTTTGTGTTAATATTATTTTTATTTATTTATTTTAAACTATTTTATCTAATTTTCATATAATAGAAATAATAACATATTTTATCTTTGTTATGATTTTTATTTATTTATTTTCTAACTTTTTTTTCTTTTACATTTTTTTTTTAAAATTCTAGTGAGGAATCTTACAGAGCGTGTCAGTTCCTCTCTCCTCCGTGGACATTATTTTTATATCATAGAAATAATAACTTATATATTATTATTATTATTATTATTATTATTAATAATAATAATAATAATAATGTATTTATTTTATCTTAATATAATTTTTATTTATTTATTTAGAACTATTTTATCTAATTTTCATTGAGGTGATTGTAGCCGTATTACTGCATTTGCGACAGAAACAATTGAGTACTGACGTGATACTTTTTTTATTATTATTATTATCATCTAATTTTCATATAATAGAAATAATAATATATTTTATCTTTGTTATGATTTTTATTTTGTTTATTTTCTTTTTTTTTTTTTTTTAAACGTATCAATTCTAGTCAGGAATCTTACAGAGAGTGTCAGTTCCTCTCTCCTCCGTGGACATGATTTTTATATCATAGAAATAATCATTTATATATTATTAATAATAATAATGTATTTATTTTATCTTAATATTATTTTTATTTATTTATTTTAAACTATTTTATCTAATTTTCATTGAGGTGATTGTAGCCGTATTACTGCATTTGCAACAGAAACAATTGAGTACTAATGTGATACTTTTTTTAATATTATTATTATCATCTAATTTTCATATAATAGAAATAATAACATATTTTATTTTGTTATGATTTTTATTTATTTATTTTCTTCCTTTTTTTTTTTTACATTTTTTTAAACGTATCAATTCTAGTGAGGAATCTTACAGAGCATGTCAGTTCTTCTCTGCTCCGTGGACATGGTTTTTATATCATAGAAATAATAACTAATATATTATTATTATTATTGTTATTATTATTTTTATTATTATTAATAATAATAATGTATTTATTTTATCTTAATATTATTTTTATTTATTTTAAACTATTTTATCTAATTTTCATATAATAGAAATAATAATAATATATTTTATCTTTGTTCTGATTTTTATTTATTTATTTTCTTCCTTTTTTTTAGTTTTTTAAATGTATCAATTCTAGTGAGGGATCTTAGAGCGTGTCAGTCCCTCTCTGCTCTGTGGACATGATTTTTATATCATAGAAATAATAACTAATATATTATTATTATTATTTTTATTATTATTAATAATAATAATAATAATAATAATGTATTTATTTTATCTTAATATTATTTTTATTTATTTTAAACTATTTTATCTAATTTTCATATAATAGAAATAATAATATATTTTATCTTTGTTCTAATTTTTATTTATTTTCTTCCTTTTTTTTTTTAAGTGTACCAATTCTAGTGAGGGATCTTAGAGCGTGTCAGTCCCTCTCTCCCCCGCGGACATGCGGCATGCCCCGCCCCTCTCTGTGTCTGACGGATGGATCAGATCCAGGTGTACACATCTGTCAGTAAGCAGGAGCAGAGGTGACCCCGGGGTGTGCTGCACCTCCAGGAGGCACGTTCTCCATCCGCAGGACACGAGGCACATGGGACGGGAAGATGACGCGGTGAGCGAGGATTGACGTCAGATGGCGCGGGGCGCTGTGTATGGGGCGCTGTGTATGGGGCGCTGTGTATGGGGCGCTGTGTATGGGGCGCTGTGTATGGTGCGCTGTGTATGGGGCGCTGTGTATGGGGCGCTGTGTATGGGGCGCTGTGTATGGGGCGCTGCGTATGGGGCGCTGTGTATGGGGCGCTGCGGACGGTTGTCTCTGGTGTTGATACAAATCATCTGTTCCGCATTCATGAAATATAATGACTCCAGGGCCGCTCAGAGACCATCCGGCTTCCAGTATTCCCAGAGCAATGAGGAATGTGTCAGCCATCGGGGGGCCCAGGAAGGTGAAGGCGGACGTATTGGACGCCGGATCATGTTTTAGAGTGTAAGCTCCTTGTCCCGGCTCCTGGAAGTTACATTGTGACAGAGCTCTGTAAATCTCAGAACTGGATGGATCCTTTGGTGTCAGTGGAAGGAATTATGCCCCCGTTGTTGGTGTCAATCCCATTGTTGGTGTCAACGGAAGGAATTACGCCCCCATTGTTGGTGTCAGTGGAAGGAATTACGCCCCATTGTTGGTGTCAACGGAAGGAATTACGCCCCCCATTGTTGGTGTCAGTGGAAGGAATTACGCCCCATTGTTGGTGTCAGTGGAAGGAATCACGCCCCCATTGTTGGTGTCAGTGGAAGGAATTACGCCCCCATTGTTGGTGTCAGTGGAAGGAATTACGCCCCCATTGTTGGTGTCAGTGGAAGGAATTACGCCCCCATTGTTGGTGTCAGTGGAAGGAATTACGCCCCCATTGTTGGTGTCAGTGGAAGGAATTACGCCCCCATTGTTGGTGTCAGTGGAAGGAATTACGCCCCCATTGTTGGTGTCAGTGGAAGGAATTACGCCCCATTGTTGGTGTCAACAGAAGGAATTACGCCCCCCATTGTTGGTGTCAGTGGAAGGAATTACGCACCCCATTGTTGGTGTCAACAGAAGGAATTACGCCCCCCATTGTTGGTGTCAGTGGAAGGAATTACGCCCCCATTGTTGGTGTCAACTGAAGGAATTACGCCCCCATTGTTGGTGTCAGTGGAAGGAATTATGCCCCCCATTGTTGGTGTCAGTGGAAGGAATTATGCCCCATTGTTGGTGTCAACTGAAGGAATTACGCCCCCATTGTTGGTGTCAATCCCATTGTTGGTGTCAGTGGAAGAAATTAGGCCCCCCGTTGTTGATGTCAGTGGAAGGAATTACGCTCCCGTTGTTGGTGTCAGTGGAAGGAATTACGCCCCCCATTGTTGGTGTCAGTGGAAGGAATTACGCCCCCATTGTTGGTTTCAGTGGAAGGAATTATACCCCCCATTGTTGGTGTCAGTGGAAGGAATTATGACCCCACTATCCCTTCCACTGACACCCCCCTCCTCTCCTTTTCCTCCTCCAGGACAATGGATGGAATACAGAACAGGGAGCTGTTTTACCTTTCAAAGGATTTGTATTTCTGTCCATCCAGTCCTGAATGAACACAGCCCCGCCCCACAGTGCAGTCCTGATGGTCCAGGCACCCAATGGCTGCAGCCTCCATGCGTCTACAACCCCCATGTACTTATTTCTTCCATTTTCAGGAGGTAAAGCAGAATCCTAGACTGCTGCAATACTCACTGTTACTCCATACTCTGTACTTTTGTTTTCTGCCACTAGATGTCCTCAGTCTGATGGCCAGAGTCATTCACACCACTTCCTCTGAGCCCAGGTCACCCCAGACTGCCCCCCCTCCCCCCCAAGCCTGTGAATGGACAGTGAAGGGAGAAATACTTCCTTCAACATGCTCATCTCTCTGTCACTCTGCTCTCTCCTCCTATCAGCATGCTTCTTGTCAGCGCATAAGCTGATTGGCTGGCTGTGCTGCTTCCCCCTCCTACCCTCCAGAGAGTCAAGAGACTGATAGCGGGTCCCATTCAGGTGCTCATATATCTCATTAAAGAGAACCTGTCACCTAAAAAGCATCACATTTGTGTCCCCCTATGTGATGGAAAAAAAAAAAACGTTGCGTAAAAGTTTTTTTTTGGCAAAAAAATAAAGTTACACCCAAACACATAACATCCCCCCCCCCCCAAAAAAAAAAATTTGAGCCCCCCCCACACACGTATGCATGCACAAATGTACGTGTAAAACCGTCGATTGCAATACCCATGTTCAGGGGTGGACTGACCATGTGGGCAATCAGGCACTGCCCAAAGGCCCGGGGTCTGTAGGGGGCCCCATGATACCTTTCATAGGATTTTTTGAGTGTGGGCTAGGATACAGGGGCCCCATGATCCCCTATTGCCCGGGGGCCCCATGAGTTGTCAGACTGCCCCTGCACATGTTACGTATCGCCGCGTGCGTCGGAGCGAGAGCGATAATTCCGGCACGAGACCTCCTCTGCGACACTCAACTAGTGACCAGGGGCGGGCTGTCAACTCATGGGGCCCCCGGGCAATAGGGGATAATGGGGCCCCTGTGTCCTTGCCCACACCCACACCCAAAAAAGCCTATGAAAAAGCCAATGAAAGGTACCAGGAGCATCTCATGGGGCCCCCTACTGACCCCGGGCCCTCGGACAGTGCCCAAGTGCTCGAATAGTCAGTCCGCCCCTGCTGGTGACCTATAGTGGGGCTTTTGAAGCGTCGCCTATAGAAAATATACTGAAGTTTCTCGTCATTTCACAGCCGCACACAAATTCAACCTCTTGGCGCCGCCGCCTCCTGGCCCTTTACGAGTTTCTAGAGGCGGGGCGGGGTTGTAGGGTCATGTGACTGCCGTGATTCGCCATCACGGTGATCACATGATCGGAAAAGGTCCCTTTCGAAAGGGGAGATTGGGACCTTTCTGGGAGTAGCGGACATACGTGCTGGGAGCAGGGGCGGACTGACCATTTGAGCATTCGGGCACTGCCTGAGGGCCCGGGGTGAGTAGGGGGGCCCATGAAATACCCCTGGTACCTTTTATAGGCTTTTTTTTGAGTGTGGGCAAGGACATAGGGGCCCCATGATCCCCTATTGCCCAGGGACCCCATGAGTGGTCAGTCCGCCCCTGGCTGGGAGCGCACAGGGGGCACATGTATTTTTTAATGGAACGCAAATATGCGGCTGCTCGGCGTCAAGGCGTGAAGGGGTTAAGGTTTGCCATGTGGGGTATCTATGTACTCGGCACGACCTCGTCTTTTCTATTTTACCAACAATTTGGGTCATTTATTGGGTTTGTTGGATCTAAAATCCACTTTTGTGCAGTTTTGCGTTTCCTGGACCTTTGCGGCAATCTCGTGGGATGTAAAAAATTGGAACGACCGCCATTTTAATCTCCAGGGTCTCTGCCTTCAGAAAATGCATCATGTTTGGGGGTCCTGCGTCATCTTCAGATGTCTGCAAAAAAAAAAAAAGAAGAAAAAACGCCTCTGACAGTGAAGGGGGTAAATACATATCAAGGGCGGACTGACCATTTGGAAACTCGGGCACTGCCTGAGGGCCCGGGATCAGTAGGGGGCCCCATGAGATGCCCCTGGTACCTTTTTCATAGGCTTTTTTGAGTTTGGGCAAGAACACAGGGGCCCCATGATCCCCTATTGCCCGGGGGCCCCATGAGTTGTCAGTCCGCCCCTGGTACACAGGATTCCATTGCCGATCTTCTCCTGAAAATGCTACCTGCCTGACCGCCTAGTCTGCACAATCACTCCAAGTCTGTGACTTAATGAAGCCTTCGGATCAGCATGATGAGGTATTTTAGGAGGGTGTACCAATGTCAGCCTTTGTCTTCTTTCACGTTCACACCCCCCACCCGACCCCCACCTGGTTCTCTGCTGAAATGACCCGTCCTCCTGGCATGGCGCTCCATTATTTCAGAGCAATATTTCTGCTTACACCTTTAATGTGAGTTTTTTTTCCCATGGAGGTGTCACCGGCCGGCGGAGGATAAATGGCTTCATACACAAAAAATATAAAGCGCTAATAATTCACACGGGGGGGGGGGCGGAAAGAACACGGATTATTACAGATATATATCACAAATCTGGACACAAAGGATGAGAAAACTCGGCAATAAAACCGTTCCCACAAAGCGCAGAGCTTCCACACATGTGAATGAGCCCCCAGGGGGGAAATACGAAGAATCAGAGCTGATGCGGCATAAATCCTATAATAATAGGAATGATGAATGGCCGACCCAACACAGCGCACGGCAACGCGGGAAGGAACGCACATCAGTTACCGCAACGCAAAGGAGTGAACGCAGCCGGGGGGCTCAGGTACACGGGCGCTTTGACTCATGTGGTGTTTTGGGGCATTCACTATATCCGCTCTTCCCAGACCCCGCATTCACTATATCCGCTCTCCCCGGACCCCACATTCACTATATCCGCTCTCCCCGGACCCCGCATTCACTATATCCGTTCTCCCCGGACCCCGCATTCACTATATCCGGTCTCCCCGGACCCCACATTCACTATATCCGCTCTCCCCGGACCCCGCATTCACTATATCCGCTCTCCCCGGACCCCGCATTCACTATATCCGCTCTCCCCGGACCCCGCATTCACTATATCTGCTCTCCCCGGACCCCGCATTCACTATATCCGCTCTCCCAGGACCCCGCATTCACTATATCCGCTCTCCCCGGACCCCGCATTCACTATATCCGCTCTCCCAGGACCTCGCATTCACTACATCTGGTCTCCCCGGACCCTGCATTCACTATATCCGCTCTCCCCGGACCCCGCATTCACTATATCTGGTCTCCCCAGACCCTGCATTCACTATATCTGCTCTCCCCGGACCCCGCATTCACTATATCCGCTCTCCCCGGACCCCGCATTCACTATATCCGCTCTCCCCGGACCCCGCATTCACTATATCTGCTCTCCCCGGACCCCGCATTCACTATATCCGCTCTCCCCGGACCCCGCATTCACTATATCCGCTCTCCCCGGACCCTGCATTCACTATATCCGCTCTCCCCGGACCCTGCATTCACTATATCCGCTCTCCCCGGACCCCGCATTCACTATATCCGGTCTCCCCGGACCCTGCATTCACTATATCCGCTCTCCCCGGACCCCGCATTCACTATATCCGCTCTCCCCGGACCCTGCATTCACTATATCCGCTCTCCCCGGACCCTGCATTCACTATATCCGCTCTCCCAGGACCCCGCATTCACTATATCCGCTCTCCCAGGACCCCGCATTCACTATATCCGCTCTCCCCGGACCCTGCATTCACTATATCCGCTCTCCCCGGACCCTGCATTCACTACATCTGGTCTCCCCGGACCCCGCATTCACTATATCTGCTCTCCCCGGACCCTGCATTCACTATATCCGCTCTCCCCGGACCCTGCATTCACTATATCCGCTCTCCCCGGACCCTGCATTCACTATATCCGCTCTCCCCGGACCCTGCATTCACTATATCCGCTCTCCCACAGTACACACAGCATGGAAATGCAATTATTTTAGTAAATATAATCCGCTAAATACCTTTTCTCATCAGCAGTATATAGCAGTTTTGTGACTTCAGCAGACCATTAGTTAAAGCTTGTAGAAAGAGTTTTCATTTTGCTCTGCGACAGTGGTCTCCAAATTGCGGCCCCGGGCACCAGATGTGTCCTTATGCTGACCTTTACCCAGCCCTTGAGGCACTATTCCTCCCACTGACACCAATGATGGGGCACTATTCCTCCCACTGATACCAATGATGGGGCGCTATTCCTCCCACTGACACCAATGATGGGGCACTATTCCTCCCACTGACACCAATGATGGGGCGCTATTCCTTCCACTGACACCAATGATGGGGCGCTATTCCTCCCACTGATACCAATGATGGGGCGCTATTCCTCCCACTGATACCAATGATGGGACACTATTACTCCCACTGATACCAATGATGGGGCACTATTCCTCCCACTGACACCAATGATGGGGCACTATTCCTCCCACTGACACCAATGATGGGGCACTATTCCTCCCACTGACACCAATGATGGGGCACTATTCCTCCCACTGACACCAATGATGGGGCACTATTCCTCCCACTGATACCAACTATTTCTCCTCCAAATACCAAAGATGGGCCATTGTTTACTTCCACTTGGCACAGTCCGGCCCCCCTAAAGTCTGAAGCACAGTAAACTGGCCCTTTGTTTGAAAAGTTAGGAGGATGCAGAACCCCTGACCTCTGTCTGGACAGTGCTAATTGGTCCTGTGCTGAACACATGCACCCTCCCAAGAAGCAAAAAAAACTCTTTAGCAATACACACCAAACTGAGCATGTGCAGAGTGACTCCATACGATATGTCTTATTAGGAGATAAGAGGGGGACACTGGAAGAAGGGGAGGATCAGAGAAGACAGGATCAAACAGCGTTTTTACACAATGTGGAGGATTAACCCCAGTGAGTATAACAAGCATGCTTTCCTGCATCTACAGACTGATTGGACTGTTGTGGGTTCAGGAAAACGTTAAACATACAAATTTTTGAAACCATTTTTTTTTCTGTGATCCTTTGCGGTACATTTAGCGGTTCTGTCACTGACACCCACAAACGCAGCGAGCGTCTGGAGGCAACATCTGGAAGCGGTCACATTCCAGCGCTTCCTTACTCCAGGAAGATGATAAATGATACATTGTTCTTCCTTGTCATTATTAGTTACAAACTCCATTAGTTTGAGATTCCTCCCCCCTCCCCCCCCCCAGCGCTTTGCTCGCTGACCCCTCCCCCTTCAATTAATTCCAGGGGCGATACGCCACAGAGACATGGAAATTGTTCCGGCGTGCCGCGGCTGTACGTGAATGTGGGATTGATAGAAGAAACATATTGTTTTAATGTTCTGCAATTTGTTTGATTTGTTAATAATCGTTATCCGGCCCCCGAGGGGTCTGTGCGGGATATTCTCTGCGGGATTCAGAGCGCGGCTTTCATTTCTACACAGACCATTGTTAAAGAGGAACTCCGGGATCAATAAATGTCATCTAAATCCATTCACCGTGTGTATTCCTTCCAGATCTGTGCAGTGGGAGACTTCCTGCAATGAAGACCGCTCACTGCTGCTCTCTCCTTGTGCAGGGGGACTGGTCTTGTCTCCGCCCCCTCCTGTAGTTCTCTGCAGGCAGCCTGTAGTGGGCGGAGCCTTGCCCCCCCCACAGCTCTGCTCTCTCTCCTTGTGCAGGGGGACTGATCTTGTCTCCCCCCCTCCTGTAGTTCTCTGCAGGCAGCCTGTAGTGGGTGGAGCCTGCTGGGCCCCTCCGACAGCTCTGCTCTCTCTCCTTGTGCAGGGAGACTGTTCTTGACCCCGCCCCTCCAGTAGTTTTCTGTTGTGGGTGGGGTCTAACAGTGGTGTATTAAGGTTTTGTGCTTCCCTAGGCAACAGAAAAATTGGCGCCCCCCCTCTGAAATATGCCGCCGTAGGCAAATGCCTTGTTTGTCTTGCGGTGAATATTCCCCTGGGTCCTGCTGGGCCCCTCCCACAGCTAAGTTCTCTCTCTCCTTGTACAGGGTGACTGGTCTTGACTCCGCCCCTCCAGTAGTTTTCTGTTGTGGGTGGGGTCTACCAGTGGTGTATTAAGGTTTCGTGCTTCCCTAGGCGCCTTCTGAAATATGCTCCCCTAGGCAAATGCCTTGTTGGCCCTGGGGTCTTCTGGGCCCCTCCCAAAGCTCAATTCTCTCTCCTTGTACAGGGTGACTGGTCTTGTCTCCGCCCCTTTCGGTAGTTTTCTGCAGGTGGCCTGTTGTGGGTGGGGCCTGCTTGGCCCCTCCCACAGCTCAGTTCTCTCTCTCTCCTTGTACAGGGTGACTGGTCTTGTCTCCGCCCCTTTCGGTAGTTTTCTGCAGGCGGCCTGTTGTGGGTGGGGCCTGCTTGGCCCCTCCCACAGCTCAGTTCTCTCTCCTTGTACAGGGTGACTGGTCTTGTCTCCACCCCTTCCTGTAGTTTTCTGCAGGCGGCCTGTTGTGGGTGGGGCCTGCTTGGCCCCTCCCACAGCTCAGTTCTCTCTCCTTTTACAGCCTATATAAGGATGACTGGTCTTGTTCTCCCCCCCACTCCTATAGTTTCTCTAGTGGGTGGGGCCTGCACAGCCCCTCCCACAGCTCTGCCCTCTGCACAGGCTATGTACAGCACAGTGATGATGTCACTGCTACTTTTACAAGGTAATATCTGGGTTTTTAAAGGGATTAGGTCCACACAAAAGGGATTTATATCATTTGTGGCTATGAAGGGGTGTATTTAAAAAAAAAAGTTAAAGTCAGCAGCTGCAGATACTGTAGATGTTGAGTTTGAGTTTCCATAGAGTCCAGCACACATCCAAGATGGTCCCACCGAGGCATGAAGAACTGACTGCTGGACTCCAGAGCCGCCATCTTTGGATTCAGGAGACGGCTGAGCCTTCCTGAGGGATCACAGCCAGCTACCTAATGTGCACATGTGGAATCCCGTGGCACTTTAAGGCCTCATTTGCACTTACTTCAAAATGTGGCATTGGACTCGCTTTTTTTTAAAGCGCTCTGAATGCCAATCAAAGCCCCTGTCACTAAATAAAGTGCTCACCTTACAGTCCTGTTCACACTGTTGCATTTGCTTCGCTTCAAAAATTATACCCCATGTCACTTTCAAAGTGTCTCCAAAGTCTCCATAGATGTCCATGACAACGCTCACTAACAGCATCTGCAGCTTATGAGGGGCTTTTATTCAGTTCGCTTTGCTTTGTTTTGTAGGTATTGCAGGTATGAGATATCCCAGGATGCAATGGGAAACCAACAAGCGAACCAGAAAGATGCCATCAGTAGTCACTTCTGGGTCATGTGTATATATTCTGGGAGTGTCTGGTGCGGACGTCACATCTGGTGGGCAGTGTGGAGCAGCAGGAAGGTGAGCGGGGTCCGGACTGGAGCGGAGCAACTAGCAGGCGGAACACGTGGTGTGAAATGCTATAGCGGAAGGTGAGTGAGGACCGGAGAGAGAGGACTGAGCAGGGAAGGATCAGCAGAGCTGGGGGACCGGAGCAGGAGAAACTAGCAATGTAACATGTGGTGTGTAGCATGGTAGCAATATGATGTGTGAGCAGTGCGAGAGAAGAGGATCAGCAAACCAGAGGATCAGCAGAGCTGGGGGTACTACTGAGTGGGGGATCAGCAGAGCTGGGGGTACTACTGAGTGGGGGATCAGCAGAGCTGGGGGTACTACTGAGTGGGGGATCAGCAGAGGTGGGGTTACTACTGAGTGGGGGATCAGCAGAGCTGGGGGTACTACTGAGTGGGGGATCAGCAGAGCTGGTGTTACTACTGAGTGAGGGAATCAGCAGAGCTGGGGCTACTACTGAGTGGGAGATCAGCAGAGCTGGTGTTACTACTGAGTGAGGGAATCAGCAGAACTGGGGCTACTACTAAGCGGGGGATCAGCAGAGCTTGGGCTACTACTGAGCGGGGGATCAGCAGAGCTGGGGGTTACTACTAAGTGGGGCATCAGCAGAGCTGGGGCTACTACTGAGTGGGGGATCAGTGGAGCTGGGGCTACTACTGAGTGGGGGATCAGAAGAGCTGGGGTTACTACTGAGCGGGGGATCAGCAGAGCTGGGGCTACTACTGAGTGGGGGATCAGCAGAGCTGGGGGTACTACTGAGTGAGGGATCAGCAGAGCTGGGGGTACTACTGAGTGGGGGATCAGAAGAGCTGGGGTTACTACTGTGCGGGGAATCAGCAGAGCTCGGGTACTACTGAGTGAGGGAATCAGCAGAGCTGGGGCTACTACTGAGTAGGGGATCAGAAGAACTGGGGCTACTACTAAGCAGAGGATCAGCAGAGCTGGGGCTACTACTGAGTGGAGGATCAGAAGAGCTGGGTTTACTACTGAGTGGGGGATCAGCAAAGCTGGGGCTACTACTGAATGGGGGATCAGCAGAGCTGGGGTTACAACTGAGCGGGGGATCAGCAGAGCTGGGGTTACTACTGAGCAGGGGATCAGCAGAGCTGGGAATTACTACTAAATGGGGCATCAGCAGAGCTGGGGCTACTAGTGAGTGGGAGATCAGCAGAGCTGGGGCTACTACTGAGCAGGGGGATCATCAGAACTGGGGATACTACTAAGCGGTGGATCAGCAGAGCTGGGGGTTACTACTGAGCGGGGGCATCAGCAGAGCTGTGGGTACTACTGAGTGGGGGGATCAGCAGAGCTGGGAGTACTACTGAGTGGGGGGGATCAGCTGAGCTGGAGGTTACTACTGAGTGGGGGATCAGCTGAGCTGGATGTTACTACTGAGTGAGGGATCAGCAGAGCTGGGGGTTATACTAAGTGGGGGATCTGCTGAAAGAGGGTACTAATAAGCTGGGGATCTGCTGAGTTGGGGTAATACTGAGTTGGGTTTCTACTGGGCCCCATTACAAACAAATAGAAAATCAACACACCCAGGGCATTTCCCAAGCTTCATTAAAGCTGCAAAAAAGTATCGGTAAAGTCGAAGCAAGTGTGAATGAGCCCTACGGCTGTTCCCGCCGCCCCCTGGAACGTGTGACATGCCCCAGGAGGATGCAGGCCTTGGCCAGAGTTGTAGAAATTGAAGTGGGTACCTGTCGGAGAAAGATACCCGCTTCCAGAAAAAAGAACCAGTATGGAGGGAACAGGAGAATGAGCGGGACAGTTCTTGTACCTGGAGTTCGGCTTTAACAGCACCAGGGGCGGACTGACCATTTGGAAACTCGGGCACTGCCGAGGGCCCGGGGTCAGTAGGGGGCCCCATGAGATGTACCTGGTACCTTTTTCGAGTTTGGGCAAGGACACAGGGGCCCCATGATCCCCTATTGCCTGGGGGGCCCCATGAGTTGTCAGTCCGCCCCTGAACAGCACCACTCCTTTCTGGAAATGCTGGTTCCCCGACTGTCATACTTTGGAATGTGCAGAATGAACAGATTCTGCCCAAATGTCCAACATGTCAGAGAAATGCATTGGAGGCATTTGGGGAGGCAAAAGGATTGTGGCTGTAGGAGATCACGGATGATTAGAGGCCAATTCAGAGGCGCCCCTAGGGTTGGTGTCACCCGGTGCAGTAACACTTGGTGACACCCCGTCCGACGATCCCCGCAGGATGGATCGGATCTGCGGATTGAGCATAATGGATCGGACTCCGATCCATGAACTGTGACCATTTTTTTTTTTACTTTTTTTCTTTTGTTTCTGTGATCAGATGCATTTTATGATCCCGTAGACCAGGGGTAGGAAACCTGAGAGCCGCAGGACTACAAGTTCCATCATGCCTCTGCAAGTCATAGCTGTAACTGTCAGTTTTGTAATCTTTGCAATGCCTCATGGGAAATGTAGTTCCACAACAGCTAGAGAGGTTGCCTACCCCTGCCCTAGAATGATGACTTTGTCTTCAAATATATTTGGACCTTTGCTCAATTGATGACCACTTCTTATGGTTGTTGGAGGTCTCTCCTTACTCATCCAGAGGCTACTGATCTGTATCCAGCAGGAGCCATCCAGGAGTGTGCCGGTGTCATCGGCTGGTAATCGCTGTCTTTGTGTTTATTATGTTTTATATCATTTCTGTATGATTGCTTATCGAGTATATGTTTCTGGTTTTTGTTTTGGTTTATTGCAGGGTTTTATGTTTTGTTTTGTTCCCTGAAGAAGTGGGTTGTATCCCACGAAACGCGTTGGAATTTACAAGCAAAACACATCACATGGTCTCAAGTGGATATCAATCAGTTACTTGTTTAGCCCCACCTATGACGTTGTCCAATTTAGGGGTCTCAATACCATTTATGTCTCTACTGTTAACCATACATTTTCATTTACTATTCCCATAGTTTCTCTGTCCCTGTTTTGTTGCGGCCGATCCCCGTCTAGGACATCAGCCACGACTTACCACGACCTTTTTTTCTTTGTTCATTGTAATTTTATATGTTTTTTCATGTATATGCCTACCAAATTTTTTCCATCCATAGGTGGTTTTTTAACCACTTCATGTCCGGACACTTTCACCCTCTTCCAGTCCGGACACTTCCCCCCCCCTTCCAGTCCAGACACTGTCACCCCCTTCCAGTCCGGACACGTTCACCCCCTTCTATTCCAGACACGTTCACCCCCTTCCAGTCCGGACACGTTCACCCCCTTCCAGTCCAGACGCTTTCCCCCCCTTCCAGTCCGGACACGTTCACCCCCTTCCATTCCAGACACGTTCACCCCCTTCCAGTCCAGACACTTTCCCCCCCTTCCAGTCCGGACGCTTTCCCCCCCTTCCAGTCCAGACGCTTTCCCCCCTTTCCAGTCCGGACATGTTCACCCCCTTCCATTCCAGACACGTTCACCCCCTTCCAGTCCAGACACTTTCCCCCCCTTCCAGTCCGGACACTTTCCCCCCCTTCCAGTCCGGACGCTTTCCCCCCCTTCCAGTCCGGACACGTTCCCCCCCTTCCAGTCCAGACACTTTAACCCCCTTCCAGTCCGGACACTTTCCCCCCCTTCCAGTCCGGACACTTTCACCCCCTTCCAGTCCGGAGACTTTCTCCCCTTTCCAGTCCGGACACTTTCCCCCCCTTCCAGTCCGGACACTTTCCCCCCCTTCCAGTCCGGACGCTTTCCCCCCCTTCCAGTCCGGACACTTTCACCCCCTTCCAGTCCGGACACTTTCACCCCCTTCCAGTCCGGATGCTTTCCCCCCTTCCAGTCCGGACACTTTCCCCCCCTTCCAGTCCGGACACTTTCCCCCCCTTCCAGTCTGGACACTTTCACCCCCTTCCAGTCCGGACACTTTCACCCCCCCCCTCCAGTCTGGACACTTTCACCCCCCTTCCAGTCCGGACACTTTCCCCCCCTTCCAGTCCGGACACTTTCCCCCCCTTCCAGTCCAGACACTTTCACCCCCCCTTCCAGTCCGGACACTTCCCCCCCCCTATTCCAGTCTGGACACCTTCACCCCCTTCCAGTCCAGACACTTTCACCCCCCCTTCCAGTCCGGACACTTCCCCCCCCCCTATTCCAGTCTGGACACCTTCACCCCCTTCCAGTCCGGACACTTTCACCCCCTTATAGTCCGGGCACTTTCACCCCCTTCCAGTCCGGAGACTTTCTCCCCTTTCCAGTCCGGACACTTTCCCCCCCCTTCCAGTTCGGACACTTTCACCCCCCTTCCAGTCCGGATACTTTCACCCCCTTCCAGTCCAGACACTTCCCCCCCCCCCCTTCCAGTCCGGACACTTTCACCCCCTTCCAGTCCTGACACTTTCACCCCCCTTCCAGTTCGGACACTTCCCCCCCCCTTCCAGTCCAGACACTTTCACCCCCTTCCAGTCCAGACACTTTCACCCCCTTCCAGTCCGGATGCTTTCACCCCCCCCCCCCCTTCCAGTCTGGACACTTTCCCCCCCCTTCCAGTCCGGACACTTTCACCCCCCCCCCTTCCAGTCTGGACACTTGCACCCCCCTTCCAGTCTGGACACTTTCCCCCCCTTCCAGTCCGGACACTTTCCCCCCCTTCCAGTCCGGACACTTTCCCCCCTTCCAGTCCAGACACTTTCATTCCCCCTTCCAGTCCGAACACTTCCCCCCCCCCTTCCAGTCCGGACACTTTCACCCCCTTCCAGTCCGGACACTTTCACCCCCTTCCAGTCCGGACACTTTCACCCCCTTCCAGTCCGGACACTTTCACCCCCCTTCCAGTCCGGACACTTTCACCCCCTTCCAGTCCAGACACTTCCCCCCCCCTTCCAGTCCGGACACTTTCACCCCCCTTCCAGTCCGGACACTTTCACCCCCTTCCAGTCCAGACACTTTCACCCCCTTCCAGTCCTGACACTTTCACCCCCTTCCAGTCCGGACGCTTTAACCCCCTTCCAGTCCGGACACTTTCACCTCCTCCCTGTCCAGGCCAATTTTCAGCTTTCAGCGCTATCACACTTTGAATGACAATTGTGCGGTCATGCAACACTGTACCCATATGAATTTTTAGCATTTTTTTGAGAAAGATAAAACTTTATTTTGGTGGTATTTATTCACCGCTGGGATTTTTTTTTTTTTCTATAAATGAAAAAGTCCAAAAATTTTGAAAAAAAAGTGTTTTTCTTATAAAATTTTGCAAATAAATAATCTTTCTTCATAAATCTTGGCCAAAATTTATTCAGTTATCTTTTTAGTAAAAAAAAAAATAACCCAAATTAGTTTATAACCAAAAATTATAATTTTTTTAAAAAGGAAATGTAACGATCCTTGTCACGTGAGATCTGCGTTGTGTCATTCAGTGCTGCCGGTGGCTGTCAAGGAACGTGTCCAATAAATACAAAGCAGGTGAAGGAAATCTGGTGATATCGGTGGTGTGAGGACTACATGTGGAAAGGTGTTGGTGCCGTATTTAAGACGTGACTTTCTATACGTCCTATACATGGAGACATATGATGCCGGAAACTGACAGCAGATGGGATGGTGCAGGGATAGGTTTTTTTTCAATTGCTTATTGCCACGGCAACATCCAAGAAATGTTTTACTAATAATAAATGACCGTCCATTGGGTAGGCACCTGATGCCATGACACTATGATAAATGGCAGCCTTTTATGGTCAGTGGACTAGCAATTATGAGGTCATCTTGGAGGATTTACTGGGAAAAAGAGAGTGCTACGACCAGATGATGTCATTTCCCTGAACCCTAGGGGCAAGACTGAGACTATACTGTCCATACTCTAGGGCAGCCTTTCTCATCCACAGCTCCTTGGAACCCTAGGGTCCCTCCAAAGGTTGGCAAGGGTTCCTTGAGCAAGGAGCAACTTCTGCCTCTCAGATTAATTTCAACTGACGCCAATGATCTTTTTCGCTATCTGTAAGGTGGGAAATCTTCCCAATGACCCCAAATGTAAGGGACATTCTTCCCACTGACCACCAATGCAAGGGCATTCTTCCCACTGACCACCAATGCAAGGGCATTCTTCCCACTGACCACCAATGTAGGGAGATTTCTTTCCACTGACCACCAATGTAGGGAGATTTCTTTCCACTGACCATCAATGTAAGGGGCATTCCTCCCACTGACCACCAATGTAGGGAGACTTCTTCACAGTGACCATCACACTAATACTGTGAGCTGTAACTACACTAATTATTAGCAGGGATTCTGTGAGCACAGAAGATTATCTCAAGGGTTCCTCCATGTTAAAAAGGTTGAGAAAGACTGTCGTAGGTACTAGTGACATCACTAAGACTGTACCCTGTCAATTCCCCAGGAACCAGTGACAGCCTAATAGAGAAATAGTAGATGTCACTTGACTAGAAAAGTTACCTGAACTCCCTTGTTCCCCTGAACAACCCTCTAGGGCATCCTTTCTCAACCAGAGTCCCTCCAGAGGTTGCTGGGGGGTTCCTTCAGCTTTGGATATTGGTGGACCTTGATCTCCAGCCTCTACTGACCATCAATGTAAAGAGGGCAATTTTCAACTGACACTCAATGTAAAGGGGTCACCTCTATACTGGCCAGCAACGTACGGGGGAACTCTTAACCAGCCTTTCTCAACCAGGGTCCCTCCAGAGGTTGAAGGGGGTTCCTTCAGCTTTGGACATTGGTGGACCTTGATCTACAACCTCTACTGACCTTCAATGTAAAGAGGGCAATTTTCCGCTGACATCCAATGTAAAGGGGTCACCTCTATACTGACCAGCAACGTACGGGGGAACTCTTCACAAGCCTTTCTCAACCAGGGTCCCTCCAGAGGTTGAAGGGGGTTCCTTCAGCTTTGGACATTGGTGGACTTTGATCTACAACCTCTACTGACCATCAATGTAAAGAGGGCAATTTTCTGCTGACACCCAATGTAAAGGGGTCACCTCTATACTGACCAGCAACGTATGTGGGAACTCTTCATCAGCCTTTCTCAACCAGGGTCCCTCCAGAGGTTGAAGGGGGTTCCTTCAGCTTTGGACATTGATGGACCTTGATCTACAACCTCTACTGACCATCAATGTAAAGAGGGCAATTTTCCGCTGACACCCAATGTAAAGGGGTCACCTCTATACTGACCAGCAATGTAAGGGGGAACTCTTCAATGGACCAATAATGACAAAGGGTACTTCTCCAGAACCCTTCTTTTCTGGCCATTATTTTTGATCATTTCTCTTACCATTTACTGATCACATTCATATACTATGATATACATTTTAGTAGGGGTTCCCTAGGGATTTGAACATTTCTTCAAGGATTCCTTCAGGGTGAAAAGGTTGAGAAAGGCTGCTCTAGCGACCCGTGATGTAACCAGGGGCGGACTGACCATTTGCAAACTTGGGCATTGCCCGAGGGCCCGGGGTCAGTAGGGGGCCCCATGAGGTGCCCCTGGTACCTTTTTCATAGGCTTTTTTTAGTGTGGGCAAGAACACAGGGGCCACATGATCCCCTATTGCCTGGGGGCCCCATGAGTTGTCAGTCTGGCCCTGGAGGTAACTGAACCCATCTAGTGGCAACCAAGAAGTTTTGCGATTATTTTGCCAATAGAGCCAAACTTCAGGCCATTCATTTTTTTTTCAGCCAGTGATTTCACTGCTACCTCAGACACAGGTCCACCCAATCTAACAGGCCCCTTCACCTTGTGCTGAACACCAATCATTTGAAGGAATAACCGCATTTTTAGATCCTTTAATATATCCTGGCAATGCAGGCAAATTTGCAAATATAGCTTTTTCACTTTTCCCTTTCTCCATCTGTCCCCTGAGAGTACCAGAATTTCTTAAATGTCTTTCAGTTCAACTTTCCTGCCTTGTGGCTGACGAACACAAGTGTAGTTGGATGAGAAACATATCCCGGGGATCCTTTTAGATGTGCATGCTTGGAGTTGTCTTTTGGTTATGTTCTATCAAATCATAAAACCTGCTTCTGTAGAAATATGTGAAGCTTCTGTTTTGAGTGTAGTGTTTACCAGAAGGTAATATTTGATGTTACATTTTACATGTTGATGTACTCTATCAGCCTTGCTCAACCAGGGTTCCATGGAATCCTAGAGTTCCTCCATAGGTTGTTAGGGGTTCCTTGAGAAATGAGCATTTTCTGCCTCTTAGATAAGTAACCGCTGGTACCAATCATCTTGTTCTGGCGTCTTGTAATGGAGGATATGCCCAATAAGAACAATTGCAAGGAACAATACCCCTGGTGACCATCAAGTACTGTGAGCTTAGATGTACCAATTACTAGTAGGGGTTCCCTGAGACCGGCAAGTTATTTCAAGAGATACTCCATTATTAAAAAGGTTGAGAAAGGCTGGACTATATTGTTAGAATTAACTCCAAAGTAGACATGTGCACACCAGAAATTTTCATTTTGTTGAGTTTCAGATGCGTTCGTTCATTGAAGAATTTCGTTTAGTCAAATCCATTATGTTGAGCCAAATTTGTTTCATATCTTCAGCATTCATTTCGTATATTCTTTGGTCCGGGTGGATTTGAAAGATTTTACAGCTTTTTTTGGAGGTGCTATCAAAAATTTGGAGACTACTTTTGTAACAACAGATGGCAGCACAAGGCTACACCCACAGTCACAGGGAGCATCGACCTTCAAAAGTCAGTGTGCCAAAAGACATAGATCGTCCCGCATACATCAGGAGCTGCGCAACTGGTGCTATTCTGACCACGTGCATTACCATGTCTGCTATTTCATCATGGACAGCAAGTTAGAATAAAGAGCAAACGTGAAATTGTGCACAAAACTGGGCAAATCTGCCGCAGAGACGTTTGCCATGATTCGGCAAGTTTACGGCGATGCTGAAATGAGTCGTTTTGAGGTGTTTTGAGTGGCACGTGCGCTTCAAGAGTGTAAGTACAATTCTGAAAGATGATGAGAGATCGGGAAGACCTTCAACGAGCTCAACCCCTGGAATTGTCCTCCTGGAGATGAAGATCCAGCTCAAAGGTCTCCGTTTTGACAACATTGCGGATATCCAGCGATTTGCTCAGTTTCATGCAGAATTTTACGCTTTCTCTTTGTTCTGACTTGCTGCCATGATGAAATAGCAGACATAACCACGCGTGTGGTCAGAATAGCACCAGTTGCACAGCTCCCGATGTACACAGGACGATGTCTTCTGGCACACTGACTTATGAAGGTCAGTGCTCCCTGTGACGTACAGCCTTGTGCTGCCATCTGTTGGCGTGTTACAAAACTAACCTCGAAACTTTTTGAAGCCACCTCGTATTAGTTTTCTGTTTTGATATATCAGGCGGATTCGACATTCATACATCAAAACTATTCGAAAAGATTCAATATTTTTGGACGCAAAGGATCAAATAACGATAACTTCGAATTTTTCAAACCTAAGAAATGCATTCGACCGTGGAACTGAACTGACTGTGACAATTGCAAATTCAAATTTACTCGAATCCAAATTATTGAACGGATTCCAAAACTGAATTCATTTCCCCGTGGACCCAAACTACTTGCAGCATGCGATGCCATCCGAATGGAACAAACGCATTTGTTAATTTATAACGCTTTGTTCACATTCGTTCCTATGTCTATTCGGAGATTCATATACATCCGAAACTCATAAAATCACATTTTCGGCCAAAAATTGATTCGTTGTGAAAGAAATCGCACATGTCTACCCCAAAGCAATGATTCTAATTCTCTTCGTACTTGTTGGCATTCCGGGACCCCTTCAGATCTTCAAAGCCTAGAAACCAGGAACGCCTAGCAGCTATGACCAATGGGCATCAAGAATTAGGAAGGTACATGCACATCTAAAGGGAGACCGGAATAATTTCTTTCTAATGACACCTGGACTCCGTGAGTGTCCTCTCCATTCGCCCATGGCTTCCTTGTGTTTCTGGCTGGGATTTCGGGGACCTCCTGGTATGTATAACAGGAGAAATGTATTCTCAAGACTGTAAGCTGCTGGCATCGATTGAAACAACAAGAAGCCACACAAGAGTCGCATTGAGTGTTCATCCAGAAGGTGCACTTGTCCATACACTCTACTCTTTTAGTCTCCTCTCTTTGGATTGGGGTCACCATCAACTCCATAGCAAGGACGATAACCCACAGTGTCCCCAAGGCTTTGTCCTCTGTTGTGTCCATCATTGGCACCACCTGGAGAAAACCCAACCTGGTACAAAGTGAGGGTGGGGGGGTCACGCTGTGGATGGCTGAGTGATGCTCTTTTGGCTGGAGCTCTTCCGACTCAAGACGAACGTTGAGGAGTTGCTCTTCCTGCTGGCGCTCAGGTCACTGCCCTGCTGCTTGGACTTCAGGTACCGCGCCGAGCAGCAGAGGAAGCGCTGCAAGAGGTCGTGGAAAAGGTGTCCGGTGAACAGCATGTAGATCCAAGGGTTGCAGCAGCTGTTCAGGCTCCCCAGGAGCATGGCGATGATGAACAACGAGGCTGCGGGAAACAGAGAAAGGGAATACGTTTGGGTGAGGCAAGGTACAGCAAGGTGACTTGGCTTTCAAATAAGTATCATGTTACATTAATACAAGAGTCCAGGGGCGGACTGACCATTTGGAAACTGAGGGCCCGGGGTCAGTAGGGGGCCCCAGGAGATGCCCCTGGTACCTTTTTCATATGCTTTTTTGAGTTTGGACAAGGACACAGGGGCCCCATGATCCCCTATTGCCCGGGGGCCCTATGAGTTGTCAGTCCGCCCCTGCAAGAGTCTCCAAACTATGGCCCGCGGGCCACATCCTGCCCACTGCAACGTTTTATCCAGCCCCCAGCTAGGGTCAGTGTGGTATCCTCAATGGGCACTAATTAGGGATTGAGGTCAGCAGAGGCTAACTATGGTCTCTGCTTTGACCTGATGTTAGGAAGACTCAGATGGGGATACTGATGTAAGGGGGGGCTCTGATATAAAGGGAAGTAAGTGTATAGTCCAAACGCACACGTTGCTGCGTTAAAGATGTCTGTGTGTATAAGTGGGTGCTGCAGCGACCGTCGGCTGGAACCGAACAGAATCAGCAAAGAAAAATGTCACCAGCACATCAAGGATCACCAATACGGGTCCAAAAGTTTTAATGAACGATCACATAGTTACAGCAAGGCAACGTTTCGGAGTCTCTCAGGACCCCTTCATCAGGCATGTGACCAGGTCCTGCGAGACTCCGAAACGTTGCCTTGCTGTAACTATGTGATCGTTCATTAAAACCTTTGGACCCGTATTGGTGATCCTAGGTGTGCTGGTGACATTTTTCCTTTCTGATATAAAGGGGACTCTGATGGGGATCCTGATGTGAGGGGGAACTCTGATGGGGATCCTGATGTGAGGGGGGGGCACTGATGTGACTGGAAACTCTGATGGGGACCTAGATGAAAGAAGGGACTCTGATGGGGACCCTGATGTAAGCAGGGACTCCGATGGGGACCTTGATGTAAAAGGGACTCTGATGAGGACCCTGATGTAAGAGGGGGGGACAATGAAGAAGACCCTGGTGTGAGGGGAAACTCTGATGGGGACCCAGATGAAAGAAGGGACTCCAATGGGGACCCTGATGTAAAAGGGACTCCACTGGGGACCCTGATGTAAAAGGGACTCTGATGGGGACCTTGATGTAAGTGGAAACTGTGATGGGGACCCTAATGTAAGGGGGGACTCTGATGGGGACCCAGATGTAAGGGGGAACTCAGAAGGGGACCCTGATGTAAAGGGGAATTTGATGAAGACCCTGATTTAAGAGGGGACTCTGATGGGGACCCTGATGTAAGGGATAACTCTGATGGGGACCCTAATGTAAGGGGGGGGACTCTGATGGGGTACCTGATATAAAGGGGACTCCAATGGGGACAAAAATGTAAGGGGGAACACTAATAGGGACCCTGAAGTAAGGGGGGACTCTGATTGGGACCTTGCTGTAAGGGGGGACTCCAATCAGATTCCAATGTAAAAGGGGACTCATTTATTTAAGTGTTTTTTTTTTGGCCCATAAATATTTATAAATATAGTGTGTGGCCCTCATACTCAAACGTTTGGAGACCCCATGCATTATTGAAAGTCAGTTTTCCACCTTTAGGTCCTACATCCAAAAAGAACCGAAATGCATTGTTTTCAGCTTAAATAATAGTTGCAGGAAAGAATTAGCCGGGTTCACATACATGTGGTGCGGTATATCACATATGATCCACATATGATCCATTCCTGTACAGATCACATGCGATTTGTGTGCGGTGCGATCGGAGCCGGACATTTGTATGCCTCAAGTCGCACCGCACCAAAAACGTGCAGGACCCTTTTTTTTTTGGTCCATACTAGAATCGGATTGGGTTTTCACACCTATGTGATCTGATTCTGCACATCGCACTGCGTTCTGCGGACCGATTTTGGGGTGTTACACCAGCAGCGGTTCACATGAATGGGGTGCGATTCTGATGCGGTGCGGAATTCACTGCAGGAAAGGAAACATGTTACATGCTAAAAACGGGTGGAACATACATGTTCCCGAAGGTGAACTTATCCTTTAAATATAGAGCTTTGAATATTATCCACTTGATGGCGCTCTTGATGGCCTAGTGCTGTTACTCTGTTTCCCTCTATCTATCTCAAAGGCTTAGTTTACACATGAGACAGTCTTTGCTTCCTCTCTGAAAAGCGACCTGCAATAGATCACCTTTCAGAAACATTTGACAGATGGTGAGGAGGTGATATGTTGCAGAGAGTTGATGCGTGGCCCCATTCACTTGAATGGGTTGTGTGTGGCGGCAGTAATGCCTGCCAGATGTAACAGGGCGGTTCATTTTTTGCTGCAAGTGTACAACCCAGGGGCGGACTGACCATTTGGAAACTCGGGCACTGCCCGAGGGCCCGGGGTCAGTAGGGGGCCCCATGAGATGCCCCTGGTACCTTTTTCATAGGCTTTTTTGAGTTTGGGAAAGGACACAGGGGCCCCATGATCCCCTTTTGCCCAGGGGCCCCATGAGTTGTCAGTCTGCCCCTGGTACAATCCCCGTTCAGCTGCCTTTGCAGATTAAGTATAGTAGTCAAGGGGCAGTAAAAATGTGTCTCAACCACCTTTCCTGCATCCTCAACCACCAATGTAAATGAGCTCTTAAATTATACCAATTCATTTTTTTGTTGGGGTTATAGCAGCAGATGTTAACAGCTATGTGAATTTATTGCTGTCTGTGTCCCTTTGGGGAAATTTCCCTTCACTGAAAGCTTCATTGAGAAGAAATATCTTCTCAAAAGTGAAATTAAAGCCCATCATAGACAGTTATCACTGAAACCGGGGTCCCTATTCAAAGATTTGCCTTTTTGGTGACAACCGTAAAAAAATGTTGGATTTCTTATCATCTTTCTCCCGGTGGCAATGGGCCTCTTGGTAAATCCATATATCTATTGTCATTAAATGTATTTGTACAAATATTTATATTGGACCTTAAAGACAGTGTGGAACAACGGGATGGAGAAGGGTTCAGGTTCAAGATTTACACTGGAATTGTGGAAGGGATTCGGAGAAGCTACGAAACATCTTCAACATTTCACAAGTAAGACCGAACATGACTATTACTAGCTATGCCATGGCCTGGATGACTGAGAACCTTCACCGAGACATAGAACCTAAGCTTTCACCTTGCTCGGTCCTGTTTATGGCCAAATCTGGGCCAAAAGACACTGGACTAGACATTGGCTTATCTTTACAGTGGAACTGAAGAAGGGATTCGGAGAAGCTACAAAACATCTTCCAGATTGCACAACAAGTCCAACTGAACATGACTATTACTAGCTATGCCATGGCCTGGATGACTGAGAACCTTCACCGAGACATAGAACCCAAGCTTTCCCCTTGCTTGGTCCTGGCCAAATGTGGGCTAAAAGACACTGGACTAGACATTGGCTTATCTTTACACTGGAATTGTAGAAGGGATTCGGAGAAGCTACAAAACATCTTCAAGATTGCACAAGTCCAACTGAACATGACTATTACTAGCTATGCCATGGCCAGGATGACTGAGAACTTTCACCGAGACATAGAACCCAAGCTTTCACCTTGCTCGGTCCTGTTTATGGACAAATCTGGGTCACAAGACACTGGACTAGACATTGGCTTATCTTTACACTGACTATCCCCTCTTCTGTCCATCATGAATCCTGCTGCCAGACTCATTCACCTTACCAACTATTCAGTATTCGCTACCCCATCGGCCAATCCCTCCAGTGACTTCCACTCATTAACTCATAAAATTCAAAATACTAAATACAACCTACAAAGCCATCCACAACTCTACCCCGAGATACATCACCAACCTTGTCTCAAAATACCAAGCAAACCGTCCTCTCTGCTCCTCCCAAGACCTCCCGCCACCTACCTCCCTTGTTATCTCCTCCCATGCTCCAGGACTTCTCCAGAGCCTCTCTGGAACTCCTAACTCCAACCTATCCAGCAATCTCCTACTCTGCCCACCTTTAGGTGATCCCTGAAAACCTATCTCTTCAAGGAGGCCAATCCTAACTATAACTTTCCCTGCCAGCTTTTGCATCACTTGACCTTCCCTTTTAGATGGTAAGCTCTAACAGGGCAGGGCCCTCTGATCTCTCTTGTGTTGAATTGTTTTGTACCTGAACTGGTTCTCCCGTTGGTGCTATATAAATCCTTTATAATGATAATAATAATTGTGAGATGGTCCAACAGTTCCATGACCAGCTTCACTAAGTGGAATTGATTTTTTTTTTTTTCTTTTAAAGACGCATACCAAAGACAAAAGACCATTATAGGGCCCTCTTAACCCTCTTGTATTGAACTGTATTGTTGCTGTATTGCCTCCCGTTATATTGTAAAGTACTGAGAAAACTGTTGGCGCCATAAATCCTGTATAATAATAATAATAATTACAGGTACACAACATTACGTACGGCAGGAATAAGATCTACATTCAGTCTAGAGAAAAACAGAGACTGTACTGCTTGTAGAAACATGTCCGAGGTCAGCCATCTGCAGAGACTCTTCCTAGAAATACAACCCTCCAGGGGAAAGTTTGAATATAACGAGCAGATAATATTTGCAGTTATAGTTGCTCCGGGGCTTTAAATTTGCACAAAGATTAGGAGGCATTAAAGAATGGTGATAATAAATCTGCACATGGATTAGACTGAGCGATATGCAGGAAGATTTATGGGCGTCGTGCACATGTGCTGTCCTCCTTTATCGAAGGGGCCATCGTGAAAACCACACGTGAGGCCCAAAGGTGGATACAAACCTGAACAATGGAAAAGGGACAATAAAACTTTGCATCAGATTAGCTGCCCTGGGAAAGCATTAACATTTCTTATCTTATGAGATCCAGGAAATGCAGGGCACAGGCGGTCCTCTGATAATCTTTTGGTCCCTAATGTGAAAAGGTTACAAGAATAAAATTTCACGTAAACAACGGTTGGCTAGGCTTCTCCTGTAAGTCAACCTGTGATTTGCCCATGCATGGCTCACGGTCAGTGGTGTATTTAGATTTTGTGCTTCCCTAGGCAACACAAAAATTGTTTGCCCCCACAGACACTGGACACCGGCCAACACAAACCCCTTCCATGGAGAGAGCCTGACATTGACCAACAACATGCCTGCCCCCCACCTAGGAGAGCCTTCCACTACCCTCACCCCAACACCAAACCCTTCCCCCTCCCGTGGAGAGAGCCTAACATTGACCAACAAAATGCCTGCCCCCCACCTAGGACAGACTTCCACTACCCTCTCCCCAACACCAACCCCTTCCCCCTCCAGTGGAGAGAGCCTAACATTGACCAACAACATGCCTGCCCCCCACCTAGGACAGCCTTCCACTACCCACTACCCTCTCCCCAACACTAACCCCTTCCCCATCCCGTGGAGAGAGCCTAACATTGACTAACAACATGCCTGCTCCCCACCTAGGACAGCCTTCCACTACCCTCTCCCCAACACCAACCCCTTCCCCCTCCCGTGGAGAGAGCCCAACATTGACTAACAACATGCCTGCTCCCCACCTAGGACAGCCTTCCACTACCCTCTCCCCAACACCAACCCCTTCCCCCTCCCGTGGAGAGAGCCTAACATTGACTAACAACATGCCTGCTCCCCACCTAGGACAGCCTTCCACTACCCTCTCCCCAACACCAACCCCTTCCCCCTCCCGTGGAGAGAGCCTGACATTGACCAACAACATGCCTGCCCCCCACCTGGGAGAGCCTTCCACTACCCTCCCCCCTCCCGTGGAGAGAGCCTGACATTGACCAACAACATGCCTGCCCCCCACCTGGGAGAGCCTTCCACTACCCTCTACCCCCCTTCCGGCAATAGAGAGAAAGACACTCCTCTTCATCTCCAGACATCCCCGGGAATGAGAGTCAGGTTCTACATACACCATCAAGCAGCCCGCAGCCTCTCTTGGATCCAACTTGGTTCCTTTGGAGCATGTGTCCCTTCTCTCATCTCTTCTTCTGGGGGGAGGTGCTGCTTCCCTGAAAAATGCCGCCCTAGGCAAGTGCCTTGTTTGCCTTGTGGTAAATACACCCCTACTCACGGTTCACCTAAATGCCCCCCTGTATATACTCACCTTCATTTTACTCCCTGCCATTCCATTCTTCCGTTAGAGCAGCCTTGCTCAACCTTCGTTTTTTACATGGAGGAACCCTTAAAATAACTTTCAGGTTTCATGGAATCCCTGACAATAATTTCTATCTACAGCTTAATGTAAATAGTCTGATATAGTCTGTGGGAAGAGTTCTTCTTACATTGGTGGTCAGTAGGGTTGAGCTTGGGTTCAGTCTGGACCCAGAAGTAAGCTGTCATTGCTGGGCCAATGAGCTGTGAGCTGAAGATTCCCTGGGTGGGGATGCTCCTAATATCATTGACCTAACCCTGGTTGGGGAACGAGGGTTGGAGAACCTTGGATGAGAAATGATGCACCAGAGTGATGTGATAAACCCAATACTTGAAGATATGGAGAGTTTATTACTTATTACTCTTCCCTTCACGGCCAATGGTGCCTTCACAGCCAATTGCCACAACCCAGGGCTTTTATGTGGGGGCAGGTAGAGGGTCCTTGGAGCTCATGATATGAATTACTTAATGTGGACACATGACCCTATTAGGTTGGCGATGTTGATCTAATATGGCCACGTGCCCGTGTTAGGTCAATGAGAAATGGCAGCTAACTTCTATGTTTGGATGAACTTGGTTTCAGATCAAATCTAAGCTTATCAAGAGTGGTCAGAAGAGGTTATGCCCCTCTTATGGATAGAAAACAAGATATTTGGTGTCAATGTTTGCATAACTAAGAGGTGGACATTGTGAATTGCTCAAGGAACCCTAGAAACATCTGAAGGAAACCTAAGGTTCCATAGAACCCTGGTTGAGAAAGACTGCACCAGAGTGGTGTGATAAACCTAGTACTTGAAGATATGGACAGCATATTATTCATTACTCTTCCCTCCTACAGTCAACGGTGCTTGAGCAGCCAATTGCCACAACCCAGTGCTTTTACATGGGGGCAGGTAGAGTGTCCTTGGAGCTTTGCAGGCTCCAACTTGAGCTACAACAGGGCTCTAAGACTTCAATCCAGCAGACAAAAAGGTCAGAAGAGGAGAAAAGTGAAGGTCAATATGAGCAGTTTGCAGGATTTAAAGGAACGTGCTGCCCTGCATAAGCAAAGCCCAGACTCCCTTTAAATTGCATATAAAGAAGAGAAGACCTGGCTCAAAACCAGCACTCCTCATTCATCCCAGAGGCGCTCAGTAGGGCTGAGGTCAGGTCACTCAATTTCCTCCACACCAAACTGGTCAAACCATGTCTTTATGGAGCTGGCTTTATGTACCAGGGCAAAAAAAAGGTTCTACCACAAATTGGAAGAGCACAATTTTCTAAAATGTCTTTGTATGATGTAGCCATAAGAGTACCCTTCACTGGAAACACCTGAACCTCATCATTTGTAGGGGGACCTACAGACTTTTTGTCATGTACTGCATGTTGGTAGGAGTGGTGGTCGGGTGTCCACAAGCTTGAGTGTTTGGTGAACGATTTTTAGAAAATTATTCAAACCTGTTCAATATAGTAGCATAAAGACAACCAACCCACAGCAACCAATCAGAAATAATCTGTTCATTGAAATATGATTGGTTGTTATGGGTTAATGCACTGTGAACAAGTCTTTTTACCCTCCATAAGTTGACTGTCATCAACAGCCCTCAACATTGACGCTCCCTTGTCAGTGCCCTGTAGATGGCAGTGCATTTCCACACACAGAGGTTCAAGCACTTTATTTTTTAATCTCCAAAGTGCCAACAGGGAGTTCAGAGAGAGCATTAAATGGAAGGGAATTCTACGGCGCACGATTTCCACATATGAATATTTAACCACATAATTAATAACAATAAAGCAGAACGCAGACTAATAATCACGTACAGAGGCGGACAAATGAGGAGCATAATAAACTGGAGCGAGGTGATAATGTGGTGGCTGGCGACTGGTTTTTAGACACATTTAGAGAACACATACGGAAAGTGTAGCACCCCCGACCAAGGAAATCAATAAAAGTAGAGTTCTACGTCAGGATTCTGAGATAAAGAGTCAAGATGCTATGGTTAAAAAGCTGAAAATCCATGATAAAAAGGGTTATAAAATGAAAATGGAGGAGTGGTGTGGGGCTAGAACCCTGCTCAGGTTCTTATCAATTGCCAAGGACATGTGGAAGTATTCCAACTGCTTGCCAATGACGTGGAAAAGGAAGGACAAAGGCAAAAGAATAATATATAGTATGCTCACCTACTGACAACTCATGGGGCCCCCGGGCAATAGGGGATCATGGGGCCCGTGTGTCCTTGCCCAAACTCAAAAAAGCCTATAAAAAGGTACCAGGGGCATTTCATGGGGCCCCCTACTGACCCCGGGCTCTTGGGCAGTACCCGAGTGCTCGAATGGTCAGTCCGCCCCTGCTCACCTATATAAACTATAGGACAATAAAAAAGATGCATTTTATGAGGGACGCACCTAAAAAAATACATTCTGTAGTGCAGAATCTATTACTGTCCTAGTACCCAGTGACCCTATGTGACCTGAAGGAAGGAAGGGCGACATGAATCAGGACTTTGCCCATTGGCTGCCGTCATCCTTTTTAAATAGGATATCAAAAACACAAGGTCCAATCTTATAAAGATCTTACGACTTCCATGAGTTCCGACCCCCTAACAATATCAGGGGTGATAAGTGAAACAATACGACTGAATAGGAACTGATAATAACTGACTGATAAGGTGTGTGAGGCTCGGAGCCAGGGCTGGTTTGGAACATGGATGGCTTTAAATAGAAATCAGAATAGATGTCCTGTTTCCCACGAAAGGGCTGGGTGGGTGATTCTAGATATTCGGCAAAGATAGGCAAGAACTGGGCAACAAGCAACTCTTTCTCCCCTTCCCCCACCTTTATTTGCGTATCCATCGTAAAAAAAAAAAAAGGGCTTAATTGGCGACATGGCATAATAGACTATTCTTCTACTCCGATAAAGTGTCACCCGAGTTTTACTGAGATTAAAAAAACAATCATAGTCCAGCTGAACCATATACATTGTATTTCAACAAGCTTTATTGAACTTGGAAAATGCCCTGTGTGTGTTGTTTTCTATCTGTTTTAAAGGGGGTCAGTAGAATCCTGGCTCAGTGGTACCCCAACTCAGCAGATCACCAGCTCATTAGTAGCCCTGCTCAGCAGATCACCAGCTCATTAGTAGCCCTGTTCAGCAGATCACCAGCTCATTAGTACCCCCATTTAGCAGATCACCAGCTCATTAGTACCCCCATTTAGCAGATCCCCTGCTCATTAGTACCCTTGTTCAGCAGATCCCCTGCTCATTAGTACCCTTGTTCAGCAGATCCCAAGCTCATTAGTACCCTTGTTCAGCAGATCCCAAGCTCATTAGTACCCCCATTTAGCAGATCCCCTGCTCATTAGTACCCTTGTTCAGCAGATCCCCAGCTCATTAGTACCCTTGTTTAGCAGATCCTAAGCTCATTAATATCCCCATTCAGCAGATATCCAGCTCATTAGTACCCCCATTCAGCAGATCCCCAGCTCATTAGTACCCCCATTCAGCAGATCTCCAGCTCATTAGTACCCCCATTCAGCAGATCCCCAGCTCATTAATACCCCCATTCAGCAGATCCCCAGCTCATTATTACCCCCATTCAGCAGATCCCCAGCTCAATTAGTACCCCCGTTCAGCAGATCCCCAGCTCATTAGTACCCTTGTTTAGCAGATCCCCAGCTCAGTAGTACCCACAGCTCCACTGATAGCCCCACTCAGTAGTACCCCCAGCTCTACTGATCCTCAGGTTTGCTGATCCTCCTCTCTGTCTGGTACCTGCTGCTCAGCTCCTGTTATATTGCTCCAATGCTGTGCACCACATGTGACATCTGCTAGTTGCTCCGCTCTGATCCGGATCCTGCTCACCTTCCTGCTGCTCTGCTGCACACTAGATGTGACATCTGCACCAGACACTCCCAGAATGTATACACATGAACCAGAAGTGACTGCTGATGATGATCCCCAGCTCATTAGTACCCTTGTTCAACAGATGCCCCGCTCAGTAGTACCCACAGCTCCACTGATAGCCCCACTTAGTAGTACCCCCAGCTCTGCTGATCCGCAGGTTTGTTGATCCTCCTCTCTGTCTGGTACCTGCCGCTCAGCTCCTGTTATATTGTTCCACTGCTGTGCACCACATGTGACATCTGCTAGCTTCTACTACTCTGCTCCCCCAGCTTTGCTGATCCCCTGCCGCTCAGTCCTCTCTCTCTGGTCCCTGCGCACCTTCCGCTATAGCGTGCCCATGTTGCGCACCACATGTGCCATCTGCTAGTTTCTCTGCTCTGATCCGGATCCTGCTCACCTTTCTGCTGCTCCACGCTGCACACTAGATGTGACATCTGCACCAGACATTCCCAGAATATATACACATGAACTAGAAGTGACTGCTGATGATGATTCCCAGCTCATTAGTACCCCCATTCAGCAGGTCCCCAGCTTATTAGCACTCTCGTTCAGAAGACATCTTAGTTGCAACCCCCAGCTCTGCTGATTCCCCGCTCAGTAGTAACCCCCAGCTCTGCTGATTCCCCGCTCAGTAGTAACCCCTAACTCTGCTGATCTTTAGGTTTACTGAGTCTCCTCTCTCTGGTCCCGGCTTACCTCCCATTATATTGCTCCCACGCTGCGTACCACATGCAACATCTGCTAGTTTCTCCTCCTCAGGTCCCCCAGCTCTGCTGATCCTCCACCCCAATGCCCTCTCTCTTCGATAACCGCTCACCTTCTGCTATAACATTCCCATGTTGCACACTACATGTGCTGTCTACTAGTTGCTCCTCTCCAGTCTGTACCCCGCTTACCTTCCTGCTGCTCCACACCAGATATGATGTCTGCTCCCAACACTCCCAGAATATATACATATGAACCATAAATGACTGCTGATGATAACTATCCAGTTCGCTTTTTGGCTTCCTAGCGCATCCTGGGCAGGGGCTTCCCTAGGGTTGGTGTCACCCCTCTGACGATCCCCGCAGGATGGATCAGATTTGCGGATTGAGCATAATGGATCGGATTCCGATCCATTATGCTCCCCAATCCACAGAACCCATCCATATTGTGGGGATCATCGGCTTGCAACCTATACGGGGTTAATTGATCTTTCCACACCGGTCCGGTCTGCACATGCTCGAGAAGTGATGTCAGATGGAGGAGGGTCCTGCTATCACAGCCTTACCTAGATCAGTTAACCCCGTATAGGTTGCAAGCCGACGATCCCCACAAGATGGATTGGATCTGTGGACTGGGCAGCATAATGGATCGGACTCCAATCCATTATGCTCAATATGCAGATTTATCTTGCGGGGATTATCAGTTTCCTTTAATACTTTCCTTTTTGTGGAGCTCGTGGAGAGGGACCAGTGTCACCCGGTGCGGCACGCACCCCCCGCACCCGCCTAGGGACGGCACTGATCCTGGGATATCTCATACCTACAATACCTCCAAAACAAAGCAAAGCTAACTCGGAATAAAAGCCTCTCAAATGTTGCAGGTGAGTGTTGTGATAGACTTCTATGGAGGCTTTGGAGCACCAAGAAAGTGACATGGAGTGTCATTTTTGAAGCGAAGCGCCCATTTAGTTAGTGAGAGGGGCTTTCAATGGCATTCAGAGTGCTTTAAGTAAACATACCCAATGCCACATTTCAAAACAAGTGTAAATGAGGCCTAAATATAAAGCATTCAAAGAGACAGAAACATTCATCTATGTATGAGATACAGGCTTGCCAAATATTGGTGAGTTCTAGCTCCAAAATCAAGAAAAAAAGGATCCAAGTCTATCGTATTTTGTTACAATATCATGGAGCTCAACAAATAAGTTGAGATCCATGGTAGATGATTCATCCATATAGATGCCTTCCCATTCGGCCAGGTTGTTTTCTTTTTTCATTGAAGAAGTAATTTCACTGTGGACCAATGAATCCTTTGAAATTGTAGTGCCTACGGTGGGCCAACAATATTCTTTATATTGTCATGTAATCTTAAAAGATGCCAATGTTTCTTCAGTAAAGCTTTCAATTTTCCCCAGTTGCTTCCACAATGAGTCACCAGTTTGATATCATTCTCTTTTTTTCTTTTTTTTTTTTTTGTTGGTCCCAGGAGTTCTTCCTTCGTCACTTTACGTCAATTTACGAGCTTGAGTCCTGCTCTAATAATGTTATGACTGTACCCTAGACACAACGTATCGGAGCAGGATTCAATAAAACGTGTAAGACGACAGAGGAAGAACTACCAAGACCAACAAATAAAGAAGAAAAAAATGATATTAAATAGCTGACTCATTATGGATGCCATTGGGGGAAATCGGACTTTCAAATCCAATAGCAGAACACTTCTGGGAGGTCTATGAAGGTAAAGTTGGTGGTCCTACATTTACAGGGATGTATAAATGAAGAAATTATGAAGTGTAAGTGATATTCTTTACTGACAACTACCAAGACCAACAAAAAGAAGAAAAAAATGATATTAAATAGCTGACTCATTATGGATGCCATTGGGGGAAATTGGACTTTCAAATCCAATAGCAGTACACTTCTGGGAGGTCCATGAAGGTAACGTTGGTTGTTCTACATTTAGAGGGATGTATATAGGCAGAAATTATGGAGTGTAAGTGATATTCTTTCCTGCCAACTACCAGGACCAACAAAAAAGAAGAAAAAAATAATAATATTAAATATCTGACTCATGGATGCCATTGGGGGAAATTGGACTTTCAAATCCAATAACAGAACACTTCTGGGAGGTCCAAGAAGGTAAAGTTGGTGGTCCTACATTTACATGGATGTATATAGGCAGAAATTATGGAGAGTAAGTGATATTCTTTACTGCCAACTACCAAGACCAACAAAAAAAGAAGAAAAAAAAATATTATATAGGCTTTCGGCGGCTGCAGGAGGAACATGGAGAGATCGTTTCCTCTATATGCGCAGCTCCTCCTATTTAGCATTTTTCTCCTTCACTCTTTAAATGTGTTTACTATGTTTCAGTTTGTGAATGAATGGGAAGCTCTGTACAAAGCTATTCCTATCCATTCATTCAGTGCAGCTGAGGCTGCACAGAGGGAGATTGAGGGCTGTGTTCTCATTCTCCTTTCTCTGTCTCAAAGGTGAGATGTCAGAGGTCTGTTTAGACCCCATATATCTTACCAAAGTTCCCCCAATGGGGCTCCAAAAAACTGGAAAGAAAAAAAATTGTGAAAAAAAATTTAAAAAATGAAAAAATATTTTATTTATTATAAAAAATAAAAAAAAGCTACTGACACTAGTGGCGGAACTAACAGGGTCACAAAGGTTGCACTTGTGACCGGGCCCTGGCATTCCACCACCAGGCTTGGAGGGAAGGGCTCTGACCGTGGGTCAGGGGGGCACTTCATAGTTTATTGCATCGGGGCCCTGAAGGTCCTAGTTACACCACTGCTCTAGACAGCAGGCTGAATTGTGATTTAGTATGATCTATATTGGTTATATTGTTACCAGTGCCAATGTTTTAATAACACTTTTATTTTATATCTAATTAACCACCCTATCCAAGGCCATGCTGAGGGTGCCATGCTGAAGCACACAGTGCGCAGAAGTCACCAACTGTCTGCAGAGTCAATAGCTAAAGACCTCCAAACTTGGTGCGGCCTTCAGATGAGCCCAACAACAGTGCGTAGAGAGCTTCATGGAATGGGTTACCATGGCCGAGCAGCTGCATCCAAGCCTTCCATCACCAAGTGCAATGCAAAGCATCGGATGCGTGTAAAGCACGCCACCACTGGACTCTAGAGCAGTAGAGACATGTTCTCTGGAGTGACCAATCACGCTCTCTGTCTGGCAATTTGATGGACGTGTCTGGGTTTGGCGGTTGCCAGGAGAACGGTACTTGCCTGACTGCATTGTGCCAAGTGTAAAGTTTGGGGGATTATGGTGTGGGGTTGTTTTTCAGGGGTTGGGCTTGGCTCCCTAGTTCCAGTGAAGGGAACTCTTAAGGCGTCACCATACCAAGACCTTTTGGAAAATGTCATGCTCCCAACTTTGTGGGAAGAGTTTGGGGATGGTCCCTTCCTGTTCCAACATGACTGCGCACCAGTGCACAAAGCAAGGTCCATAAAGACATGGAGGAGCCAGTTTGGGGTGGAGGAACTTGACTGGCCTGCACAGAGTCCTGACCTCAACCCCATAGAACACCTTTGGGATGAATTAGAGCGAAGACTGTGAGCCAGGCCTCCCCCCCCCCGACATCAGTGCCTGACCTCACAAATGTGCTTTAGGATCCCTGAGGAACCCTAAGTTTACCTGAATGGATTCATTGAACATCAGAGCACAGCTTTGGTAAGTTGGGAGGAAATTGAAATTTTGATGGAGATATCCTACTCTTTGAGTAACTCTGAGAGATATAATACGTATGGGTGAGCTTGGTTTCAATGTGAACCCATGTTTGTCCAAACCCAGGAGGAAGCTGTCAGTGCCAAGCCAATCGATTGTGGCATCACTGACCTAATATGAGGAATAACTTAGATCCCTTCATCACACGTTATACCTTTTGGATCCCTGAGGAACCCTAAGTTCCCCTGAAATCTTACATCTTTAATAGGTTAGCCTTTAAAGGAAATCATCCAAGCTCTAAAACGTTCTGCATCATCCATGACTATCATGGTACAATACTCTAAACCCGCTTTGATGGAGTTGACTTTTAACTTTGCTCTTCAAATGCTCTTCCTCTCTTTGCGGCAAGCTTGACAAGTCCTCCTTCTTGTACAGAGTTCGGGATTAGAATCAATGAAGAAATTTGGCCACAGGGACTCACAAATAAACTCAATCTATTCGTGCGGTGATTCTTGTAATGGCAACAGTTGGACATTCCACCCCCCCTTCCCTCCAGTAATGACAGCGGTCTACTGATAAAACCTTGGCGGTTCATTAGAGCTGAGCACCAGGAATACAGATAATGGAGAATTGCCTCTCTCTGCACCAGAATCACATCTGCAGAGTAACCTGCCGGCCGCTGGGCATTCCCTAAACGGATGCATTTCTGAGAGCAGACAGCATGTACCCCATCCCCCCATGTCCTCATCTTGGACCGGAACCCAGACAGCATATCTGCCATCAGTAGACAGATGACACCCCCCCCTAATGGTGGAGAATGCCCCTCATGGGTACCTGACCTTCACTGGCAGTCACTGAATTAAAACAGCTTCATGCTTCCCTTCAGTCTTGTACTGTTGTACCGGCTCCTCTCCTGGACTGAAATGGCTTCCTCTGATGTCACTGTACACTGTGAGCTTCTCACAATGTGCATTAGAAGCTGCAAGTCAGACAGAGCTCCTCCTCATTTCCTGGCTGGAGGACCTCCAGCATTGTCTAGAGCAGGATTTCAGAAGGAGAGAGAGCAAATATGCTAATTAGATACAATGCTCTCCCTAAGTTAAAATAGAATGGTCAAACATCATCATTATTGGTGGAAGTGAGTGATGGCGATCCATTGTATCAGTGCATGTCCAATCCAACAAACCGAGCGGGCATCTGGGAAAAAGTAGGGGTTTTCTGGTTGGGGAATGTGTCAGACAAATTTGCATATTTTTGAATAATTCCACACATCCTGAGGGAGTATGCAAATTACGATGACCTTTGCAATTGGATCAGAACACTCTCCCTAACGTACAACCAGAATATACAAATGAGGGTGACCACGATCCTTTGCAATTGGATCAGAACATTCTCTCTAATATGCAACAACCAAAGAAACATTGAAAAAAAAAAAGAAAAATTAAACACAAAAAAGGCTTTTAAATGGGTCTTGGTATGCAAATTAGGGTGACCATGGTTCTTTGCAATTGGGTTAGAACACTCTCCCTAATATGCAAGAACAAAAGGAGTGGTATATGGGGAAAAAAAAAAAAAAAAAGAAAAAGGGCCCACTATTTGGTTAAGGTCAGTGTGGTTGTGCCTGGTCTTGGCCATAGTGGGCAGATGACTCCCCCAAGACTGACAATGCTGCTCTACAAAGGTGGATCCTGTGCTCCTTCATCCACAGTGGGGGCGCTCTAGTACAGGAGGTGTGTTACTGGCCAGATCACCAATGCTGCTGTCGAAAGGTGTCCCCTATGCTTCCTCATCCAGGGTGGGGGCGCTCTAATATAGGAGGTGTGTTACCGGCCAGATCACCAATGCTACTGTCCAAAGGTGCCTCCTGTGCTTCTTCATCCGGAGTGGGGGCACTCTAATACAGGGGGTGTGTTACCGGCCAGATCACCAATGCTGCTGTACAAAGGTGCCTCCTGTACTCCTTCATCCGGAGTGGGGGCACTCTAATACAGGGGGTGTGTTACCGGCCAGATCACCAATGCTGCTGTCCAAAGGTGCCCCCTGTGCTTCTTCATCCAGAATGGGGGCGCTCTAATACAGGAAGTGTGTTCCTGGCCAGATCACCAATGCTGCTGTCCAAAGGTGCCTCCTGTACTCCTTCATCCGGAGTGGGGGCGCTCTAATACAGGAGGTGTGTTACCGGCCAGATCACCAATGCTGCTGTCCAAAGGTGCCCCCTGCGCTTATTCATCCAGAGTGGGGGCGCTCTAATACAGGAGGTGTGTTACCGGCCAGATCACCAATGCTGCTGTCCAAAGGTGCCCCCTGTGCTCCTTCATCCGGAGTGGGGGCGCTATAATACAGGAGGTGTTACTGGCCAGATCACCAATGCTGCTGTCCAAAGGTGCCTCCTGTACTCCTTCATCCGGAGTGGGGGCGCTCTAATACAGGAGGTGTGTTACCGGCCAGATCACCAGGTGAAAACAGAGTCTAGAAAAAAAGAAAACAAATGCAGCCGCCACATCTAACGATGGGTAAGATGCAATTTGTTACATTTTAGGTTTAATACTGTCCCTAACAGGTAAAACGAAGCCTGTGGAGTTCTCCTTTAAGCTCCCCCCCCCCGCCCCGCCGAGCGCCCACAGATGAAACATGCCATTGAAATGTAACCTCAGCTCGCGTGAAAGGCGGCTGCTCCGATTCAGCCTCACATCTCTCCCGGGGGGCTCCTCATAAGCCGCTGAAAGACCATCACTGACGTCACGGCTCCTTTGAGTATTTTTAGCAGCGGAGGAGAAAGGTGGAGGTGGGACGGCAAAAATATGTTGAGCGATAATTAGATGGATTTACGCCATTCTTACCTCCACCGTTACACCTGAGCGCCAAGGCACGGCGCAATTACTGTCAGATTTCCTTTATGAGGCTGTCAAGGGGTATGGCTACGATTTTCCCAGGCCTCGCTCTGAGCGTTGGTTCCCCCGGCGCGGGAGATATTAGCGATTTTGTGCAGGCGGGGGGGCTTAAAGTGTATCTGAACCCAAAAGTAAAAACGTCGTATATCGCAGCTTACTGGTTCTTAGATATGGTGGCTGCATTAGTTTTCTTTTTTGGCCACCCCCTTTTTTCCTCCTCCTAGCATACTTCCCATCCCCAGATGGCTATGCTCATTCCCCAATTGTGTCTATGGAGGGATTCATGGTTGACTATAAATATGTCTGCCTTGGTTTATTTATTTATTTCAGGTACTTCTATGGCGCCATCAATTTACATATATATTGAACATTCACATCAGTGCCCGCCCCCGAGGAGTGTGCAATCTAAGGTCCCTAACTCACATTCATACATACATCTACTGGGGCCAATTAACCTCCCAGCATGTCTTTGGAGTGTGGGAGGAAACCGGAGTACCCAGAGGAAACCCACACGGGCACAGGGAGAACATGCAAACTCCAGGGAGGTGGTGCTGGGGTTGGGATTCGAACCAACGACCCGAGTACTGCCAGGTGAAAGTGCTAACCGTTTAGCCGCTGTGCTGCCCCATTGGTGCGATCCAACTTGTAGATTTAATTTTTTTTTGTGGGGGGGGGGAATCCTCTTTTATACAGAGATTTCCTATGATTGTCAGCTCCATCTAGTGGCCAAAATGCAGTATTATTCCTAAAAAAACCTCAATAAGGAAAAATCCTGCATTATGGCCACTAGATGGGGCTGAGGATCCACCGCATTGAGCACATTGTGGCCATAGTTCGGAATGGCTGGGCCAGGGGCGGACTGACAACTCATGGGACCCCCCGGGCAATAGGGGATCATGGGGCCCCGGTGTCCTTGCCCAAACTCAAAAAAGCCTATGAAAAAGGTACCAGGGGCATCTCATGGGGCCCCCTACTGACCCCGGGCCCTCGGCAGTGCCTGAGTTCCCAAATGGTCAGTCCGCCCCTGGGCTGGTCGAACGCTTGTGAAACGCTTGGCATCTGAAGCCTTTTGAGTGGATTCTGCTGGCTTAGTGGAAATTCCGGCAGTGAAAAGATCACAAGGGGCAGAAAGGAGCCCGTTTGTTTATCCAGAAGGGAAGTGTTGATTTTGGAGATGGTATCTGATAATTATTGGAAGCACTTGGAATAACTCTGGGAGGTGTTTAGAAAAAGTCTTGAAACGTTTTTTCGCTCTTTTACCAAAATGACCTAAACAAAACGCAACAAAATGTATGAAAATAAATGTATTGAGTTCGGGATATAAACACACATGTCTGTTTGTGACGAAAATACCCCCAGGGGCCACAGATGGCGGAAACACTTTCATTGGATTGGGTTTCCTTGATCTTGGCTATGAGGTCATAAATACTATAACCTGTTCTTGACCGGGGATGGCATTTTAGGCCTCTTTGACGGGGTCATCCTGGCTTTCAGGCATTAAAGGGAACCTATCACTTTGTCCAAAGAGTTCACAGACAGACCTAGCGGGTATACCTATTCCCCCTTGGGCCACTGCCCACACCATATTTGCAGTCCGTTCACTAGCCACGCTGTATATCCAGTCCCCCTTCCAACCACTGCCAGTACCATAATCCCTTCCACCACCCCATCCCCATTGACCAGGCTGTATTTCCATTCCTCCCTACCAGTACTGAGCACACCATATTCCCAACTCTCTGCATAAACACTTACGCCATATTACTAGTCCCCCTTCCCACCACTGGCAATACCATACTCTTAGTCCCCCCTGCCCCCACCAGCTACTTGCCAAGCCATATTCGTAGTTACGCTCCCCTCCCAGTACTGGTCCCATCATATTCCCAGTCCTTGTCTCCCACCACCAGCAAAGCCATATTCCTATTCCCCTTATCCCACCACTGGCAACATCATATTTCAAGTCATCCTCTCCCGCCACTGGTAATGCTGTACTCCTATTCTATCCTCCACTATCCATTCCATGTTCCCAGTTCCCCCTTATCACTGTTGGCTATGCCATATTACCAGTTGTCCCTTTCACCACTGACAATGCCATACTCCTAGTTTCCCCTTCAGCTACTGGCCAAGCCATATTCTCAGCCTTCGCAAAAAATGGAATATCTGGCTACTCGTCCCAAAGTGATAGTGAAAAATCGAATATCTGGATGCTCGTCCCAAAGTCATAGCAAAAAATCGAGTATCTGGATGCTCGTCCCAAAGTCATAGCAAAAAATCGAGTATCTGGCTGTTTGTCCCAAAGTCATAGTGAAAAATTGAGTATCTGGCTGCTCTTCCCGAAGGTCCAAAAGAGTTCTTTTTGAGTAAATGTGTAATGATATGTTTGCTGCATTAAAGTCCCATAGGGGGTTATTCTTGTCCATATTCTGAGCCTTCGTTTCCCAGCACCGGCAGCATAATATTCCTATTCCCTTTCTACCACCATCGACAACACCATATTTCTAGTCCTTCTACCCCACCACCAGCAACACCATATTTTTAGTTACTCTCTCCCACTACTGATTATTCCATGCTCCTGTTCCTTCTCCACTGTCTACTCCATATTCCCAGGCTTCCTCTTCCCACTGATGGCCATGCTTTATTACCAGTTGACCTTTTCCCCACTGGCAGATCCATACTCTTAGTCACCCCTCCAGCTACTGGCCAAGTCACATTCCCCTCCTATTACTGGCCATACCATATACCCAGCCCTTGTTTCCCACCAGCAGCACCATATTCCTTTTCCCTTTCTCCCACCACTGACAACAACATATTTTAGTCATTCTCCCCCACCACCAGCAACAACAACATATTTCTAGTCTTTCGCCCCCACCACCTGCAACGCCATATTTGAATCATTCTCAGCCCACCACCAGCAACAACATATTTCTAGTCATTCTCCCCCACCACCTGCAACAACATATTTCTAGTCATTCTCCCCCACCACCTGCAACAACATATTTCTAGTCATTCTCCCCCACCACCTGCAACAACATATTTCTAGTCATTCTCCCCCACCACCAGTAACACCATATTTTTAGTCACCATCTCCCACCACTGGTCATGTCATACTCCTGTTCCCCCTCCACTGCTCACTCCATGTTCCCAGTCTTCCCCTTCTGACCGATGGCTGTGCCATATGACGGATCACCCCTTCCAGCACTGCCAATTCCATACTCTTAGCTCCAGATACTGGCCAAGCCATGTCACATTCCCCTTCTATTACTGGGCATGCCATATTTCCAGCCCCCATTTTCTTCTTCTCTTTCTCTCACTACCGAAAACACCATGTTTCTAGTCATTCTCCACCAACACCAGTTAGACCATATTTCTAGCCTCCCTCTCCCACCACTGGTCATGCCATACTCCAGTTCTCCCCACTACTGTCCAGTCCATGTTCCCAGTACTCCCCCTTCCCACTGATGGCCATGCCATACTCCAGTTCTCCCCACTACTGTCAAGTCCATGTTCCCAGTACTCCCCCTTCCCACTGATGGCCATGCCATATCCCCAGTTCCCCCCGCTACTGTCCAGTCCATGTTCCCAGTACTCCCCCTTCCCACTGATGGCCATGCCATATCCCCAGTTCCTCCCACTACTGTCCAGTCCATGTTCCCAGTATTCCCCCTTCCCACTGATGGCCATGCCATATCCCCAGTTCTCCCCACTACTGTCCAGTCCATGTTCCCAGTACTCCCCCTTCCCACTGATGGCCATGCCATATCCCCAGTCCCCCCACTATGCACACTGTATTCCAAATCTCCCTCCACTCCTGGCCATGTCAACGCCAACTTCAGGCCCTCTGACCTGAGAAAGGTCACTAATTAATGGAGCTGCTAGACCACATTCCTAGCCCAGCCTCTTCCCATGCGGTTTTTAATGAAAGGTACAATATTTTATTGTTCTGGGTATTTTTGTTTGTTTGTTTTTGTTGATAGTTGGCTATGATAATTGGAACATTGTTCTTTTGATCTTCTTGTGCTGGCTCTTTGTTGTCTTTGTTACTCTAGTGGGTGATGTTCTCCCATCCCTTCCTGATCATTCATCAGAACATATAATTAGTTCTGTATATTCCGCGCCAATTCTTTTTTGTTTATTTGATTTTAAGTGAGCCAGTTAGTGACCTACCGTACACAATTATCGTGGCTCCCCGCTAATGTATCTTTTCATCATTTTAGGTGCTTTTGTTATATTGTGACGTCTCTGTATATTACTTCTAACAACATCCTGATTGCACAACATGTTTTGTTTGCAATTAGTAACATTTAGAAGCCAACTCTGCAGAAACCATGCAACTGTCCCGCTTCCTTCCTATGTCTTTAATGGCCACCATGTTCCCGATTGCAATCTGTAGACTAGCATTCCTCAGAACCGTGTCCTGAGCTAAGGGAATAATAGTCTACATTCCGTTGCGGGACTAGGAGCGCGTGCTCCACGTTCTGAGACCTGGTCATGGTGTAGGACACGGACAACTAGGGAAAGCGGGGGGGGGGGGTTGGGGTAAAAATAAGAGGTTGGACCATGGTTTTTCTCCTCTCCCAACCATTCAGTTATGAGCTACCATGACCACTTGCCATGTTAGTACCTATAGCCATGGCTGTGGTTGGCACAACAAAAAGTATACTGCACGTTCAGCAGTCAGTACCACCGCCAAATGTGACCCATTCAAGTAAACGGGGCTGTGGTGCTACCGCCCTGCCACCGCCTGTAATGAACATGGCTGTGCTGCAGTGCTGCGGCCTTTCTAGGGTTAAAACAGGCAGTGAGGAGGCAACATATTGCCTCTGAACCGCCTGTCAAATGCTTCTGAAAAGCGATCCACCACGTGATGCCAGAGGGTCTGTAGAGAACCTCCTGGTGGGACCTTTGATGGCCTCAGTACAGTAACTAGCAATGTATACAAGGAAAAGTAATTCCTCCGACAAGTTTAATCTTCAGGAGTTTTTCTGGAAGTAGCCGTTCAGTAAAGTAATAAATTATTATTATTATTATACAGTATTTATAAAGCGCCGATAGTTCGCTCAGCGCTGTACATTACAAAGGGGGACAGAACAATACCAATACAATGTGATACACAAGAAATCACAAAAAACGGAAAACAAATTATGATTTTTCTGCCGGCTGATGGGAGAAGGAAGAAAAGCGAACAGTGTTCATATCGCTCGCTCTACAGCACTATGTCTACGCTTCTCTTCACAGACATTTCCAGCTTAGAAAGGCTTTGTGAGTGGAAGTTCAAACCGAGGAGCGAGCCACCGCTCTACCCTGAGCCACACAAACAGACACACAGACATTGTCCAATCCGACAAAAAATGCATTGCTTAAATCTTCCTTTCCTTTTTTGTTGCTTCCTTCCCCTTTTCCTTCATTCCCTCCCTTCTTCCTTCTCTCCTTCCTTTCTTGTTTACTTTCTTCATTCCTCCGTTCCTCCTTTTACTTCTTCCTTTCCTCCTTCTCTCCCTCTCTTTCCTCCTTCCTTTCTTCATCATTTCCCTCTTTTCTTGCTCTTTCTTCATTATTTCTTTCCTCCTCTTTTCTCTTCCTTCCTTCACTCTCTCCTTCCTTTATTCCCTTCCAACCCTCTTCATTCCTTCTCTCCTTCCGTCCCTCCTTCCTTCCACACTCCTGTCTCCCTTCCTTCTCTCCCCCCCCTTTTTCCTTTCTTCCCTCTTTTTTTTTTCCTCCTTCCCTTCTTAATTTATTTCTCCATCCCCCCTTCCTTCCCTTTCTTCAACCCCCCTTCCTTTCTTTCTCCCTCCTTCCTTTCTTTCTCATCTCTCTTCCATTCTCCTGCCTCCCTTCCTTCTCCCCCTCCCCCCCTTTCTTTCTCCCTTCCCTCTTTTTTTTTCCTCCTTCCCTTCTTCCTTTCTTTATCCCTCCCCCCTTCTTTCCATTCTTCCTGTCTTTCTCCCTCCTCCCTTCCTTCCCATTTCCCCCCTCCCCTTCCTTCCTTTCTCTTGCCCCCTTCCTTCTCTTCGCCCCCCCCCCTTTCTCCATTCCCTCCTTTATTTCTCCCTCCTTCCCATCTTTCTTCCTTCCATACTCCTGCCTCCCTTCTTTCTCTCCCCCCCCCCTTTTCCTTCCCTCTTTTTTTTTTCTCCCTCCCCCCTTCTTTCCATTCTTCCTATCTTTCTCCCCCCTCCCTTCCTTCCCGTCTCCCCCCCCCCTTTCCTTTCTCTTGCCCCCGTCCTTCTCTTCCCCCCCTTCCTTTCTCCCTCCTTCCCATTTTCCTTCCTTCCATACTCTGCCTCCCTTCCTTCTCTCCCCCCCCCCTTTTCCTTTCTTTCTTCCCTCTTTCCATTCTTCCTATCATTCTCCCTCCTCCCTTCCTTCCCATCTCCCCTCCCCCCCCTTTTTCCTTACTTTCTTCCTTCTCTACTTTCTTTCTCCATCCTTTCTCCCACCCCCCCCCCCCCCCCGTCTTTCTTTTTCCTGGTAGTATAGTTGGGATTTAGTTACAGCTTTAGGCATTGACATCTCTGCAGGTAGACTGTGATTTGTGGATGGATCTCACAGTCGGTCCCGGCGCTCGCTGTCCGCTCACACATACTTCCTTAGATATGGAGGCATTTGACTGTACACGGACCCTGTGCTTTGTTTGTGGCTTTTAATCTGTTGCCACTCAGTTGGCTGCCAGACGGGAATAGCAGGAGAGCCCCCCCCCCCCCGTGGAGTCACATGAAGGTGAGCTCTCAGTCCACGCTTCCTACCCCCAAGTGACAGTTGTGGCTGCTTGAGCGGCCAATCACTAACCACCAACACTGCCACAGGGAAGGTAGGAGGGGAAGTCACATGCACCCCCGTACCCCACAGCACCGGGTATTTGTGGAGAGAAGAAGGCAAAGCCCACTTGGGCAATCGGGTTCCTTTTAATGGTGACCTCCCGCTATGGCCTGTATTGCATACACACCTTGGACCAGCTTGGCCCCATGTTCATATACAAATCTCATACCTGAGGGGCAGCTGGGGAAGCTGATCATTACTGTAGTAGTCAGCCCTACTACAGTGATAACAGGAAACCACGTCTCCGGCGCTGCACAGGGGTAATCACTAGTGTACCGGTGGAGGCATCAAAAGTGCAAATGCTCTCGGAACATGATCTTGGTGATGCAGCCCTCGTCCGACAGGGAGATCAAGCCACAAACTGGAAAAGAACACACGGGGCGCAAACCCAAACAAACAACAGAATAAAAGCCGGCAAATAGCCACTGGGGATCGTCCAACGTGGTTGCAGAGTTCACGACTGAAAGGAGTCGGCACGCTAACGCGTTTCGGGGACGTGTCCCCTTCCTCAGGCTACTACAGTGATAGCCACAATCTTCCGGGTCCTTAGCCTGGCGGTTTCCCCTTTACACACTGACCACTGAGGGTAGTTCGCTTGGCACTGCCGCCAATCACAGGAACATTTTATTAATGAATATGAGGCATTGTCTGATTGGATGAGGTGGAGAGGGGCAGTGATGTCAAAAACTCCTCCTTGTCCAATCAGAGCACGGGTGTATTTACCACAAGGCATTTGCCTAGGGCGGCATTTTTCAGGGTAGCAGCAGCATGTTTCGAGGGGCAGCACCGCCCCCCTGAAAGAAGGGATGGAAGAAGGGGCACACGCAGCACGGGGACCAGGTGGGATCTGAGAGATGCTGCGGGCTGCTTGAAGGTGTATGCAGAGCCTGATTCTTGTTCCTGGGGACTTCCGGAGCTGTGAAGCTGAGTGTCTGATCTCTTCCCGGGGTGGGGGGTTGCCAATGTATGGGGGGCGGTGGTAGTGGAAGGCTCTCTCAGGTGTCAGGCTCTATTCATGGGGGAAGGAGGTGTTGGTTGTTGTCAGGTCTCTCCGTGAAGGGGGGGGGGGGCAATTTTTGTGTTGCCTAGGGCAGCACAAAACCTGAATACACCACTGAATCAGAGTACACCTATTCATTGAAAACAAAATCCACTGTATGCATTGACATACCTCCTTAGATCCAGTCTGTCCAAACAGTGTAGGCACTTGCTGACTTGGCACTATCCACAGGCAGCTTAACTCTTCATGAAAGACACAGAGGTTGAATCCAATGCAATTGAAGTTTAGATAATCACAGTACAGAGGATGTTTTCACAGTCTTTTCAATTGTAAGAAGACAGTGGGGTTGATTTACTAAAACTGGAAAGTGCAAAATCTGGTGCAGCTCTGCATAGAAACCAATTAACTTCTTTTTTTTTTTTGTAAATGCTTAAGTCCAGGGGTGGACTGACAAATCATGGGGCCCCCAGGTAATAGGGGATCATGGGGTCCCTGTGTCCCCTGTGTCCTCGCCCACACTCAAAAAAGCCTATGAAAGGTACCAGGGGCATCTCATGGGGCCCCCTACTGACCCCGGACAAGGAATTCTGTGAACGGTGGCAGTGTGGAGCTAGAGCCCCCCCACGTTCTGAAAGTGCAGCTCCTCGGCAAAGGATGCAAAAGATCGCAGCTATCGCTGCATGTAGCATGGTCTACGACAGTGATTATCACCTTCCGCAGTGGCCCATCAGGTATGAGATGTGCATACTTGCACCGTGCCAAGCTGGACGAACAGAACTATACAGATCATACCTGGAGACCAGCTTTAAAGGATAAAGAAGTGTTTCTGTGCGCTGATTTGGAGCGTCTGAGGTCAGAGACCCCGGCCTACGTGACAAACATATTTCTGGATCCTGAAAAGGTTAGAGCAATTGACGGACGTCTGCGCCGACTATGAGGACGAGACCTTTGCCGGATTGTCGGTAATCTTGTCTTTGAGACACCGAAAAACGATGAGGTCTGGGAACTTCCTGTGCTGAACAGAAGTCGGATTTAAGAGCTCCAGAAATATTGGGATTTGTGGTTTGGAGGGCACAAAATTACACGGGGCGAGCCGCTGAATGAAAACGAGCCTTCTAATCCTTTCTACAAACATCCAAAGATGGGGAATTGCGTGCCGTGTCAGACGTCAGGAGAACAGACATACCGGTTCTTCTACAAACAACTGACACCCGTATATAGAGGTGTGATGGTGCGATTCATGCCCGACGGCAGTTTAATTCTACAGAAAATCATTGTATTTGTGTACAGAGGAACACAAAAGAACCTCTCCACCGCCAAAAGATTGCAAATGAAGCCCCCATTCCCAATGACCAGAGAATCCCCAACATTGTCTATGGCAGTGGTGGTCACCTGGAAAGTGATAGAGGGCTTCAAGTGCGCTCGCCGACATTTCCAGAGTGACGCATTTTCTCACCTTAATGCCCAAAACTGTCGGTCCTGCTGCAGAGTATCGCAATGCATACTGACAAGGTGGAGTACGACAACCCCCCTGTATTGGAGGTCATGGAAGTATATGTTAACCCCTCCTCCTCTGCATTGGTGCCTATGGCCCTGAAAGTGTTACCCCCACCGCCCCTGTATTGGTGTCCATGGCACTGAAAGTGTTACCCCCTATCCCTCCTGTATTGGTGTCCATGGCAGTGAAAGTGTTACCCCCATCCCTCCTGTATTGGTGTCCATGGCAGTGAAAGTGTTACCCCCATCCCTCCTGTATTGGTGTCCATGGCAGTGAAAGTGTTACCCCCCATCCATCCTGTATTGGTGTCCATGGCAGTGAAAGTGTTACCCCCCATCCATCCTGTATTGGTGTCCATGGCAGTGAAAGTGTTACCCCCATCCCTCCTGTATTGGTGTCCATGGCAGTGAACATGTTACACCCATCCCTCCTGTATTGGTGTCCATGGCACTGAAAGTGTTACCCCCTATCCCTCCTGTATTGATGTCCACGGCAGCGAAAGTGTTACCCCCCATCCATCCTGTATTGGTGTCCATGGCAGTGAAAGTGTTACCCCCCATCCCTCCTGTATTGGTGTCCATGGCAGTGGAAGTGTTACTCTCCATCCATCCTGTATTGGTGTCCATGGCAGTGAAAGTGTTACCCCCCATCCCTCTTGTATTGGTGTCCATGGCAGTGAAAGTGTTACCCCCTCATCCCTCCTGTATAGGTGTCCATGGCAGTGAAAGTATTACCCCCCTCACTCCCCCTGTACTGGTGTCCATGGCAGTGAAAGTGTTACCCCCCCATCTTCCGTGTACTGGTGGTCAAGGCAGTGAAAGTGTTACCCCCCCCATCCTTTGTGTACTGGTGTCCATGGCAGTGAAAGTGTTACTCCCATTGCCCCTGTATTGGTGTCCAGGGCAGTGAAAGTGTTACCCCCCATCCCTCCTGTATTGGTGTCCATGGTAGTGAAAGTGTTACCCCCCATCCCTCCTGTATTGGTGTCCATGGTAGTGAAAGTGTTACCCCCCTATCCTCTATGTACTGGTGTCCATGGCAGTGAAAGTGTTACCCCCATCCCTCCTGTATTGGTGTCCATGGCAGTGAAAGTGTTACCCCCCTATCCTCTATGTACTGGTGTCCATGGCAGTGAAAGTGTTACCCCCCATCCCTCCTGTATTGGTGTCCATGGTAGTGAAAGTGTTACCCCCCTATCCTCTATGTACTGGTGTCCATGGCAGTGAAAGTGTTACCCCCATCCCTCCTGTATTGGTGTCCATGGCAGTGAAAGTGTTACGTCAGGAGAACAGACATACCGGTTCTTCTACAAACAACTGACACCCGTATATAGAGGTGTGACGGTGCGATTCATGCCCACCGGCAGTTTCATTCTACAGATGAAGAAAATCATTGTATATGTTGTGGGAACTCGCTTCAACGTGGTAGAGCTTTGAAACGCAAACAGCTACTCGCTTTCTTTTTCAGGGCCTTTCTAGCCCACTTTTATTTAAATGAAAGTTCAAACATAATGCTTCCCACGCAGGGGTATCCACCAACAAAACAAAGATTCAGCCTCCTGGCTGACACACAGTTCATTGTCAGTCTCCTGCAGACCCTTCCCAAATTATAGCCACTAGCACACAGCTAGTCTGTCTTCCACCTGACTCCAAGGCAGAGACCTCCCGTCTGCCAGGGTGGAGCCCTGCTGACTCCTAGCTGCCGGGGTGGAGCCCAGAACTCTGGTCCTGACTCTATGAAGAGGCCTGCACACACCTGTGCCATCAGTCTCCTGGCCATTCCCAAAACCTGGTCCCAGGATTGGAGATTTCATCCCTCCCAGATCTCTTTGAAATCTCCAGGCTCCAGCTCCCAAAACAGACCTTAGAAACAAAGGAGAGTGAAAAGCCACTTTCCTCCATATCAAACACTTACCCTGGAGCCCCTCAACCTGCATTGTTGAGAATCCCGGGTGACTGATCACCACACTGTCACAATGTGTACAGAGCAACACAAAGGAACCTCTCCATCGCCAAAAGATTGCAAATCAAGCCCCCATCCTCTGTGTACTGGTGTCCATGGCAGTGAAAGTGTTACCCCCCATCCTCTGTGTACTGGTGTCCATGGCAGTGAAAGTGTTACCCCCCATCCTCTGTGTACTGGTGTCCATGGCAGTGAAAGTGTTACCCCCCATCCTCTGTGTACTGGTGTCCATGGCAGTGAAAGTGTTACCCACCATCCCTCCTGTATTGGTGTCCATGGCAGTAAAAGTGAACCCCTCATTTTACAGTGTATTATGTAACAATGTAAATATGTAACTGTGCATCTATTTGTGGCCTTCTCTGCAACTCCCACAACTCTGCTCTCCCTTCTTGTGCAGGGTGACTGGTCTTGTCTCCGCCCCCCTAGTTTTCTGTAGTGGGTGGGGCCTTCTGGGCAACTCCCACAGCTCTGCTCCCTCTACTTGTGCAGGGTGACTGGCCTTGTCTCCACCCCCTCCTGTAGTTTTCTGTAATGGGTGGAGCCTGCTGGACCCCTCCTAAAGCTCTGCTCTGTGTACAGTCTACATACAGCACAGTGATGATGATGTCACTGCTACTTTTACAAGGTAACATCTGGGTTTGCAAAGGCATTCGATGCGCGCAGAGTGGATTTATATCCTTGGCAGCTATTGAGGAATAAAGCTGAATGAAAGTTTTTGTGGCCGGAGTTCAGCTTTAAATAAACATCAGGATCTCCATGTTTCCTGTATTCCGATGTTCCCGCAGCGGATGTCTGATAAATAGGATGTTACAAACCTGCGTTTGACGCCAATGATGCACTCAGCGAAAAGTCTGTTTGCAGCCGCCGCGGCACGGCTCCAGCACCTTATTACCTGCTGCAACAGCTGCCCACCAATCATGCTGAGTGCCCCCCCCCCTTTCATTACATCCCTCTCTGCGGATCAGCAGCGATCCTTAGCGGGCAGCCAGATTAATGGAGGAAAGGCTGGCAGCGGGATCGGACGCACACTGCGACTGTCAGAGCCGAGTGGAAGGTTAATTGCCTGACTTCCAAAAAAAAGGCAAACTGTGCTTTGGGCAGAGAAAAGCCGAAACGACAAACTTACCGCTACTCCAAGAGAGCCAATCATGACCCTTCCTCTATTATCCGTGCAGCTGCACCACCCGCACAGAGGAATGCGGACCCGCGGGTGCTATTAGTTCTAATGGAACGCCGCCTGCACTGGAAAACACAACCGTACCAGGAACCGAGGTACCCATGCAGGCTGCATTTTCGGAAGAAGTGCAGGGACTTCTTTCCCTGCGTATCCCGGGGCACGGGAGTCCATTCAAATGAACGGGCTCTCGTGTCCGCACAAAACGTGGCCCGTACGGCCGCATAGGTGTGAACTGGGGCCTAAACATGACCTCCAGCGCACCCTTCAGTCTTGCACAGGTGTACTGGCTCCTCCCCTTCAGTCTTGCACAGGTGTACCGGCTCCTCCCCTCCAGTCTTGCACAGGTGTGCCGGCTCCTCCCCTCCAGTCTTGCACAGGTGTACTGGCTCCTCCCCTTCAGTCTTGCACAGTTGTACCGGCTCCTCCCATTCAGTCTTGCACAGGTGTACCGGCTCCTCCCCTTCAGTCTTGCACAGGTGTACTGGCTCCTCCCATTCAGTCTTGCACAGGTGTACCGACTCCTCCCATTCAGTCTTGCACAGGTGTACCGGCTCCTCCCATTCAGTCTTGCACAGGTGTACCGGCTCCTCCCATTCAGTCTTGCACAGGTGTACCGGCTCCTCCCATTCAGTCTTGCACAGGTGTACCGGCTCCTTTCCTGGAGTGAAATTACTTCCTCTGATGTCACTGCACACTCTGAGCGGCTCACAATGTGCATTAGAAGCTGCAGCAAGTCAGATAGAGCTCCGTCCTCATTTCCTGGCTGGGGGACGTCCAGCGTCATAGAGCTCTCCCCTACCTTCCCCCTCAGTATAGAGCCCCCCCCCTCCTCCCCTCCCCCCCAGTATAGATCTCTCTCCCCACCTTCCCACCAGTATAGAGCTCTCCCCCCACCTTCCCCATAAGTGCAGAGTCCCTGCCTCCCCTTCACCCCCAGTATAGAGTCCCCCCCCCCCCGCAGTTCATTGCTCCCCCCACTTTTTCCCTCCTATTATAGAGCTCTCCCCTACCTTCCCCTTCAGTACAGAGCACCCCCCCCCCCAGTACAGAGCTCTCCCTCACCAAGCCCTCCCCACAGTAAAGATCTGATTGGGGATATTTAATTTCCCTTCTTATGTGTATCTTCCCAAAGTGAAGGGAAATCCCCTCTTAGTGAGTTGCCTCTCACCTCCCGTTCAGGTGACAACTGTAAAATGTTGTTTCCCATCATTTTCTGTCCCAGTGACTCTGAGTGGGAAAAAGTGGAACAATAAAAGCTTGCCGGGGGTTCTAACCCTTCCCTATTCCATCCAAAACTGAACATAAAGTTTTGGCTTTGGATATATTTTAAGACTTCATAGCCCCTCCATAGAAAATAATCTGGGATCTGACACCCCACCACAATCACCGAACAGTCTGTAGCCGCAATGGCTTTGAATTGGCGTGTATCCAAATACACATTGAGACGATAATTTGTTACTGAAATACGTAACTCACAGCTGCATGGGAAACCGAAATCCCTCCAGATGTGGTCTGGTGTTCACAGTCTGTGGGAGGAATCAAGAGAACGTTGAGCTGTGGACAACCCCTCCATCATCTCAGCCTAGGCCAAGTCAGCGGACAGGAGCCCAGGGATGACTTATTAATGACGAAAGGTGGAACCTTCCTGAGAAATGTTCCTGTTGCTGCATATTGTGACATGTCCAGGGGCGGACTGACAACTCATGGGGCCCCCCCGGGCAATAGGGGATCATGGGGCCCCTCTGTCCTTGCCCACACTCAAAGCACACCCAAAAAAGCCTACAAAAGGTACCAGGGGCATTTCATGGGGCCCCCTCTTGACCCAGTGCCCGAGTGCTCGAATGGTCAGTCCGCCCCTGGACATGTCAGAGATTTATGGATACGTGTAGAGAAAAGGCCCATACACACAATAAACAAATTGTACGAGGAGCGATCGTATGATAACCTGAACGTTAGCTTTCAAGAGCCGATCACAACAGTTCAGGCGATGACAACCGAAGGGGCAAGTGACAACATTTTTCTTGTACGACACTAGATCATACGATACGATCATACAATTGCCCAAAAATACATGAACAGGGGACTAAAGATGGCTGGATCCAGTCCCACTGAACCAAGACCTACCCCACCCCCCTTAAACCTAAGTAACCACACAGACAACAAAATGGAGCTAATGGCCCAAAGCGGCCTTTTATTACAACCATAAATGGACCTTAAGAACTGGATGGACCGTAAGAACCGTGTCTGATCTTGCTGAGTCCATTCTCCTCCATCGGAGGGAAGAATGTCCGCTATGTGTGGAATGTGATCTCCATCTATATCTGAGCCGTATCATCGCTGCGCTGACTGACACATAAACCGTGTGTGATTATTAAACAATAAACCCTCCATAGACAGGAGGGCATACCATTGTGATTGTGTGCTCGGGATGCGATGGCTCCGATGCGATTATTTCACAAGGCGCGCGAGGTGGCAAGTTGGGAATTTTTTTTTAAAAAAAAAAGGATTTTTTCTTTAATAGTTTCATTGTTGAGGAATTTTTCCATTTTCAAGGCAATCTGTCACTAAGATGGGAGAGATGGCAGTGAAAGTGTTACCCCCACCGCACCTGTATTGGTGTCTATGGCAGTGAAAGTGTTACCCACCATCCCTCCTGTATTGGTGTCCATGGCAGTGAAAGTGTTACCCCCCATCCCTCCTGTATTGGTGTCCATGGCAGTGAAATTGTTACCCCCATCCCTCCTATATTGGTGTCCATGGCAGTGAAAGTGTTACCCACCATCCCTCCTGTATTGGTGTCCATGGCAGTGAAATTGTTACCCCCATCCCTCCTATATTGGTGTCCATGGCAGTGAAATTGTTACCCCCCCCATCCCTCCTGTATTGATGTCCATGGCAGTGAAAGTGTTACCCCCACCGCCCCTGTATTGGTGTCCATGGCAGTGAAAGTGTTACCCCCCATCCCTCCTATATTGGTGTCAATGGCAGTGAAAATGTTACCCTCCCATCCCTCCTGTATTGATGTCCATGGCAGTGAAAGTGTTACTCCCACCGCCCCTGTATTGGTGTCCATGGCAGTGAAAGTGTTACCCCCCATCCCTCCTGTATTGGTGTCCATGGCAGTGAAAGTGTTACCCCCCATCCCTCCTGTATTGGTGTCCATGGCAGTGAAAGTGTTTCCCCCCCCATCCCTCCTGTATTGATGTCCATGGCACTGAAAGTGTTCCCTTCACTGCCCCTGTATTGGTGTCCATGGCAGTGAAAGTGTTACCCCCATCCCTCCTGTATTGGTGTCCATGGCAGTGAAAGTGTTACCCGCCCCATCCCTCCTGTATTGGTGTCCATGGCAGTGAAAGTGTTACCCACCATCCCCCCTGTATTGGTGTCCATGGCAGTGAAAGTGTTACCCCCCATCCCTCCTGTATTGGTGTCCATGGCAGTAAAAGTGAACCCCTCATTTTACAGTGTATTATGTAACAATGTAAATATGTAACTGTGCATCTATTTGTGGCCTTCTGGGCCACTCCCACAGCTCTGCTCTCTCTTCTTGTGCAGGGTGACTGGTCTTGTCTCCGCCCCCGTAGTTTTCTGTAGTGGGTGGGGCCTCCTGGGCCACTCCCACAGCTCTGTTCTGTTTTCTTGTGTAGAGTGACTGGCCTTGTCTCCACCCCTTCTGGGGTTTTCTGTAGTGGGCGGGGCCTTCTGGGCCACTCCCACAGCTCTGTTCTGTTTTAAATCCTCCATAGACAGGAGGGCATACCATTGTGATTGTGTGCTCGGGATGTGATGGCTCCGATGTGATTATTTCACATGGCACACGAGGTGGCACGTTGGGTTTTTTTTTTTTTTTAAAAAAAAGGATTTTTGAGTAATTCTTTAATAGTTTCATTGTTGAGGAATTTTTCCATTTTCAAGGGAATCTGTCACCAAGATGGGAGAGCTTGGGCGCATGGAGATTTATTGGTGATACAACGTTCTTGCCAAGTCCTTCAGCATCTGCAACAAGTTTTACGCAGATTGTACCATTCTCTTTGGGTACGGCCATTTTCTCAGCAGCAGCATCCAATCGGAGAGCATTTTCCAGTGCTCTGACCTTAAGTCACGGGTGTCATACTGGTGGCCCTCCAGTTGTTGCCAAACCACAAGTCCCATGAGGCATTGCAAGATTGACAGTTACAAGCATGACTCCCAAAGGTAGAGGAATGATAGGACTTGTGGTTTGGCAACAGCTGGAGGGCCGCCAGTTTGACACCCTTGCCTTGAAGCATATGTGACCCTCTACCTCGTAAAATGGCTAATTTAGTTTAAAAATAGAAATGAAAGGCAAAACATGCTAAAGGCGGATGAATGATTGCTTGGATTGCCCTGCTGCCTTGCAACCAATCACCCACAACCAATCACTTGCTTCCTAACATGAAAAGTCCCTCCTATGTCCAGACCTGCCATGCTTCCCATCTTGTGTGAATAAGGTAGGACGGTGTGGAAAGGTGGGGGAAGGGAGGAGTACTGCGATGTTATGAATGGGACAGACCTGCTGCACCTCAAATGTTGTGCCCTTTCTTGAGGATAATAGCAGCAGGGGCAGGTGGGTGAGCCGGCCGCAGGGAGAGGACATTCAGGCAATTATGTGGTGAGGCTGCAGTCCAGAATGTTTCTGGGTGGTGGAACTAGCCCATATCTCAATGCCTTTCCCGGAATCAAGTGGTTAAGCTGGCCCTCCTGTAATGGGTCTGGGCCCCATCAGTTCAGCAGGGGGTCCAAGGACAGAGATGGGACTCTTTAAATACCTTTGGCCTCATGAACAGTAATACCACAGGCTGTGGCTTCTAATGATTAAATAAAAGTTCCTCAGGCACCTTCAGTTTACCAGCAGGGCCTGGGACAAAGAGGTAGAGTAATACTCTGTACCACGGCTTTTCAGGAGCAGGAAGATTAATACTCTGTGCCACAGCTGTTAGGGAGCAGGCTGAGTAACTCTCTGTGCCACAGCTGTTAGGGAGCAGGTAGAGTAACCCTCTGTACCATGGGTTTTTGGGAGCAGGTGGAGTAACTCTCTGAGCCACGGCTTTTAGGGAGCAGGTAGAGTAATTCTCGGTGCCACGGCTTTTCGGGAGCAGGTAGAGTAATCCTCTGTGCCATGGCTTTTCGAGAGCAGGCAGAATAATCCTCTGTGCCACGGCTTTTTGGTAGCAGGCAGAGTAATACTCTGTGCCACAGTCTTTTGGGAGAAGGCAGAGTAATCCTCTGTGCCACGGCCTTTTGGGAGCAGGTGGAGTAATTCTCTGTGCCACAGCTTTTCAGAAGCAGTCGAAGTAATTTTCTGCACCACAGTTGTTAGGGAGCAGGCAGAGTAACCCTCTGTGCCACTGCTTTTTGAGAGCAGGCAGAGTAATCCTCTGTGCCACAGCTGTTAGGGAGCAGGTAGGGTAATCCTCTGCGCCACAGCTTTTCAGGAGCAGGCGGAGTTATCCTCCTTGCCACGGTTTTATGGGAACTGGTGGAGTAATCTTCCATGTCAACAATTAAGTTAACATTACAGCCTCGCCTATAATATCCCCAATGGCAGGCTGAAACGTAAATTACATTGTTGGGAGTCATGGCATGGAGGATTACTCTGCCTGCTCCCTAACAGCCGTGGCACAGAGGATTACTCCTCCTGCTCCCAAAAAGCCGTGGCACAGAGGATTATTATATAACATGAGGAAATGGTCTCCTCTGTGTGCCTGGCCCCTGCTTCTGAACTGATGCAGCTCCGGGACCTTTCATAACCGCTGGGAGCCACGGCTAGCGGGGTTACTGTGCATTCACAATGAGGTATTTAAAGTCCCTCCTCCATGTGGGGGGCCGGCACTGTCAGGCAGGCTATATGAGCAAGGGGGGACCCTGTCAGACAGGCTCTATGGGGCCCCATTATTTCTAACAGCAACCATGCACACCCCCATAAGCCACCCTGTGCCTGTGCGTCACCACCATCCGCTAAGGATCTGCTAGAATCTTTCAACTCCATACAAAGTAGAAGTGTAAGTTTCTCTACTTTCATCTCTGCAGGGAAGTGAACCTCAAATTTGAGGAGCGAATCTCAGCGTAACGACACCGCTCTGCATCCCGCAACGTGGAGTCTCTATATTTAGACCTTTTCGGGATGCGCTTTGTTTCTTGCAAGCATAGCCATTATTTTTTCTCCCATAATCCAGAGAATTCAGGAAAGAGGTGACAACGCTCCGCGTACCCAGCGCTGACGGATCGCTAACAAGAAAATGTGACACCGATGGATTGTCTCCTCCACTTAAATTGCCAGAAGTGTGATACGCGGGATAAGTTGTCAGCTTCCAATTTACAAAGGCGCAGAATTTCCCATCCCAGTGAAAAAACAGACAATTCCATTATAGAGCTACACACAGGAAAAGCTGCACCCCGCCATTTCATCTCCCCTCCCCCAACACCATGGAGGTGTCAGCTGAGCCCTTCTCCTCACTTGTAGGACCTTTATATTACAACTGATGAGCAACTTTCTCTGATCCCAGAAGCATTAACGTGTTACTATACCCACAACAGTACAATCAGTCTGTAGATGCAGTGACGCACGCTTGTTGTACTCACTGTGGAACCTAAGGGGTTAATCCTCTGCATTTTGTAAAAAAGCTGTTTGATCCTGTCTTCCCTGTTCCTCCCATTTTTCAAGCAATTACCTCTTATCTCCTGATAAGACAGACTGAACCGTAGGCATTTTGCACATCCTCAGTTTGATGTGTATTGCTAGAGAGGTATTTTTTTTTCTTGGGATCAGTGCAGGGTCCACCACTGATCAGACAAAGGTCAGGGGTTCTGCATCCTCCTAGAGCAGAAAGAAAACTCCTCCTACAAGCTTTATCTAGTGCTCTGCTGGACACTGATAGAAGCCACAAGACTGCTATATACTGCTGATGAGAAAAGGTATTTAGCAGTTTATATTTACTAAAATAATTGCATTTCCATGTTGTGTGTACTGTGGGAGAGCGGCTTCCACTTTGTTATAATCCCACTAACAGTGGAGCGTGGAATATTTAGTAGCCAGGAAATGTCACGGATGGACTTATTGCCCAGGTGGCCACCTATCACGGGACCGCGCTTGGAGTCACTGAGCTCCTGAGAGTGACCCATTCTTTCACCAATGTTTGTAGAAGCCGTCTGCATGCCTAGGGGCTGATTGTATACACCTGTGTCCATGGAGGGGATTGGAACACCTGAATCACATGATATGGAGGGGATTGGAACACCTGAATCACATGATTTGGAGGGGATTGCAACACCTGAATCACATGATTTGGAGGGCGGGGCCCAATAATTTTATCTATATATTGTATATTCTAGGACCTGCTGCATCTGCGCCTAATGAACCTCCAGCTGAACCTGGACCTAATGAACCTCCCTGTATAGTTTTGGGTTATGAGAGGAAACTTGCACTCTTAACACAAGAGGTGTCTCAACTGGGATTCAAACCCAAAAATTGCAAGGGAAGAACATTAGTCAGGTGACAGTGATACAGTATATCACTTACTGCAGGGAAAGAGGTGTAGGCTACAGGGTAACTCTACAGAGAGTCTTGTGAGTCCTCTAAACTCAGTGGTTCTCAACCAGGGACCAGGGCCTGGTAAGTTCTTGGAAAACCTTCCATGCTCCAACAGTAAAAAATTAAAGTTTATACTCACACAATAAAAGTATGAGGATACCAAATATGTATTCAAATGCTTGAAGGCTCTAGATGGGCCTGGGTGTCACTTGGGAAGGGGTGTGTGGAGGGGGTTGGGGGGGCACTGTGGGAGGTTGGGGGCACTGTGGGACACTAATGGTCGGTTGAAAGCACTATGGTGGGCTGGAGGCTCTTCAACAGGATGTGGACAACTGTTGGAGGCTGGGGGGCACTGTGGAGGCCAAGTGTTCATAGCATGCCTGGGGGCATTGTTGGCCACTCAGCGAGGTTGAGAGTCACTATGGGGGGCTGGATGGCACTGTGGAAGGTTGGGGGCATTGTGGGACACTAATGGTGAGTTGAGAGCACTATGGAGGGCTGGAGGCTCTTCAGCAGGATGGGGACAACTGTTGGAGGCTGGGGGGCACTGTGGAGGACAAGTGTTCATAGCATGCCTGGGGGCATTGTTGGCCACTCAGGGAGGTTGAGTATCACTATGGGAGGCTGGATGGCACTGTAGGAGGTTGGGGGGGGGGGCACAGTGGAAGCCAAATGTTCTCAGGAGGCCTGGGGGCAATTTGGGTCACTATGGGAGGCACTGTGGAAACCAAGGGCTCTCAGGGTGCCTTGAGGAACTGTGAGCCAGTATGGGAGCTTGAGGGGGCACTATGGGAGTTAAGGAATCTGCAGCTGGCTGGAGAGGGTAGGCCGCGGCCTGGAAGTGGGCCATGGGCCTATGGTTGAGAACCACTGATCTAACTAACCACATACACACTCTATGGGACTGGCCGGACTCCTGTCTTCTCTCTGGTCCACTATCAACATCACCACACTGGTTACAACCACCCTGAGCTCTCCAACTTCAGTAATCTACCTATCTCCACTATTTTCCTCCCAACTGCAAGTCTGATTTTAACTTTCAGGCAGTTTAACAAAAGAAAGCTTTCAGGTAATGACACTTGCTGAACTGGAAAAAGTTAGCATGACCATTGCAGGAACACACAGGTGAACATAAGGGTTGTTTAATGGAAAACACCACTTTTGCCAAAAAACAAAAAACACAATTATGTATATAATAGAAAAAAAAACAAATTTTCTAAAACTTCAGAAAACCTTCCTTGTAACTATGGCAACCTCTTAGTACGCAGAATGCCCCCAGTAATCACATTTTCTGCATGTATGATTGCCACACCGCATTTCCCATAAGTCTCCACAGAGACTGAAGATAAATTACCGACATCAACTGCTACAGAGTTTAATTTCTGTTATAATTCCTAAAAGGAATATACTGCTTTTTTTTTTTTTTTTTTAACCCCTTGCCCTCCGGAAGATATACCCTTCTTCCTGACCAGGCCATCTTTTGCAATACGGCGCTGCGTTACCTTACTGACAATTGTACGGTCATGCGACACTGTACATAAATGAAATTTATGTCATTTTTTCCCCACAAATAGAGCTTTCTTTTGGTGGTATTTGATCACTTCTGCGGTTTTTATTTTTTGCGCTATGAACAAAAAAACAGACAATTTTGAAAAAAAAAATAACCCAGTATTTTTGACTTTTTGGTATATAAATATCCAATAAAAAAAATTAAAAAAAATAAAATGTCATAAATTTAAGCCAATATGTATTCTGCTCCATATCTGTGCTAAAAAAAAAAGTTATAGCGTCTACAAATGGCGGTATATTTACTGGAATTTTTATTTATTTATTTTTTTTACTAGTAAGGGCGGCGATCTGAGACTTATAGCGGGACTGCGACGGCCATTCTGACACTGGGGGGGAACTTTTAGCACTGAGTATGTGCTGTTTTACTAAACAGGCCTGCTGATTTGTATCTCTCTGCTGTGCTGAGAGATAGAAAGCAGCATGTCTAAGCTGACATTAGGGAGATCTGTACTGTCTATAAAACCTGGTAGATAACTGCAGATCGTCTGCACAGGCAGCAGAACCCTTACACCTACACAGACGCACCGTGGGCCCCGCCGGTAAACTGGCAGGCGTGGGGTCCAAGTACATCATCCACCTGGAAAAAATACTTTTCCCCCCTAAAGACCAGGTCCTTAATTCTCCCCTAGGTGGGACGGACACACTCAGACCCCACGTGTGATGGGAGTGACTTTTGGGGGTGGGGGGACCCCTGTATCATCTCCTCATATTCCTCTTATGTGTAAGCCACCCTGTGCCTGTTAGGGGTACAGGGTGGTCTGTCCTAGTATTGTGTGGACATGTGGGGATAGTTCATTGTTCACTGCCAGGTGCTGCATCCCATTGTTCTATTGTGTCTTGCTTGCCAGCAAACTATTATGGGATGTATGTGTTCCTGTATTGTCTACTGCCACATGGTGTATCCCATTGTTCTATTGTGTGTCTTGGTTTGGTGGGGGGTGTTTCCGGCAGCCCTTCCCCCTGATGGGACGTCCTGCTGATGTGTTTCCTGTTCCTGTCTGTATTTCCCCGCCCTGTGTATATATCTTGTTTTTGTGTTAAAATAAACAGTTTACTTCCTGTCTGGTGCTGTCTATTTCCTGTGTGGTCAGCGGTGGTGTCCGTGGATAATGTTCGGACAGGGAAGCGGGAGTCTAACGGAAATACCCTAGCGCAGTCGGGGTCCGGTTCCGTTACACCACACATATGCAGGAACACCGCAATTCACTCCGAGCTCCCGTGCGATGTTTCTGCACATGCACAAGATCCCACAAGCTGGCATGTTTGATTTTGAAATCCTAAGAGACAGATGGTTGGACCACCTACATGCATGAGATCCCAGAGTGACCTGCATCGTTCCTGCGCACGCTTGGGGTCTGGGCGCGTCATCCCACCTAGGCAAGAATTAAGGACCTGGACTTTAGGGGAAAAAAACAGGATTTACTTTTGTAACACTACCCCCTTAGGAGTTGCTGAAGTTTTGGGTCCCTCTATTGTCGTGCACAGCCAGGCAACACGCATGTTCCACAGACTTGCATTCTGAAGACAGTAAACAGTCCATGAGCTTGTTTTATTGTTTGTTTTATTAGGGGTATTGAACTTGGATGGGGTAAGGGGTGTATGGGATGCCCAAGGAACAGTAAACTGAGGACAACTTCCTGGTAACTATATACAAGTTCAAGTCTCCCGGTGAACCACCCTAGACCCCGATAAATCCTCTCCTTTACCCAGCTGTCTGGAGGAATCCCTGGGCAAGATCCACTGACTGACACTGTAAGTTAAAAAGTCCCGGGTAAGAAGCTAGTCAGATTTCCTACCAGAATGCTCTTTCCCCTTTACTGGCCTAGGGGGTGTAGGATTACTTACTTAGTCCTTGCCTGTGAGCTGGTTGAGTTGATGACCTTCAGGTCTTCTGGGCTGGCTCCTTCCCTGGCTCCACCGATGGGGCTGAGTGATCCTCCTTTCCATATCGCAGCCTGTAGGTAGGCTTCTTCCCACTGGTCCCCCTGTCAGGCTCCTGCATCTCAGCCTTTCTTACATCTTCCACCCGAACTCTTCTGCTGCTGAGCAGGCTCAGTCACACTTAAAGGCTGCCCTGGCCCCATGCCAAGCCTCCTGCTTTGGGACTGGCCAAAGTGCCCTGAGTGTGTAGGCCAGATCCTCCTCACCCCTGCCCACTGCTTCCAGCATCTTCTCCAAGATTCTAGAGCAGGCGGAGGTAACAAGGTACTGACCTGCAGAGCCTCTCAGCCCTGACTCAAATTTGACCCCAGGCTGCTACTCAGCATCTGTAACTAAAAAAAAATGTAACTAGCTATCTAGAGGGGTGCTACACTTTACTTTTTTTTTTACTTTTTTGGCAATTGTGTTCTAGGGAGGCAGGAGAGAGGAACATCAGAAAAGGGGTGAAGGTCCACAATAAGGATTATTAAAGGGTGAGGTACCAGTGTACTGTAGGTCCCAGCATGCCTTGCCAGGCCAGTGTGCTGTATACAATGATGGGAGCTGCCGTCGTGGTACAGCGAAAAGCTCCTATAGTGAGAATAATGAAGGACTCAGTGGAGTCTCCCCTCCTCCCGCCATCATATTCCTCGGGACCCTGCAGATGGAAAGTTTACATTCTGCTGCGTACATTGAATGTTGCTGTAATTAAACATATGGAGCAGACTGTCATTATGTTGATTCCAGCTGAGAAATGGTGACAAGACACAAATGTGACAGCTACAACGGAACGGCAGCACTACCGCATCGCGAAGCACTGAAGCAGCACTCATATCCCCTAATAGGTGCAACAACATACAGTGGCATGAATGCAGCAACAAATCAAACTTGTACTGACCTATCGTTTTATAGAAACTATTAGAAAGCCATTGACTAAGAACTACAGCTTAAAGGAAACTGGAAACAGGCCGCCATTGCTGACTTCCAAAAAAATGCTAAATTCCCGGCTATGTCTGGCTTCAGGATCCCACCACCACCACCACTAAGTCACTGACTGGCAGAGGACTCTGAAAAGATCCTTTTTCCTGGTTCATTGCTGCTTAGCTGTGATGCGGAAGAGGAAGAGTGGCCACACACAGGACCGAAAATGAAAACGCTTGCCATTAAAGCCATTTTTTAAAAAATGCTGTCAGGATTATGTCATGGGTTTAGGTGCAAGCCGTTCTTAGTGATGCTCCTCTTTAAAGTGTAACTCCATCTACACTTTTGGGCAGAGAAAGACTCATAGACGCTCATGTGAAATCAGTACTTGTAGGAAAGAGCCCTGAGGTTTCTCTGGTATCACAGGCGCCCGCCAGGTGGATTTTGAAGATACTTTTGAAAACTGGAGGGTGTTTAGGAAATAATTCTCGACAGACAGAGGCTTATCTATTAATCTGAATAAAAAATCCTTTCTCAAGAAAAACTTTATCCATGGGGAATTATTTCCTAAATACCCTTGGTCCCTATAAGTACCTTCAAAATCCACCTGGTGGGCATCTTTGCTAAATGAGAAACCTTAAGCCCGTTTCCTACTAGTACCAAATTTACTTGGTCACTGTTGCATCCTCTGAGGAGGCCTAGGTTTGGGCACCTCCTCGAGAGTGACCGTGACCCTCTCTACACGGACCGACATCTTCTCCATAGGGAACTCTTAACTAAATACCCTACAGTCCCTATGAGTGCCTTTAAGATCCAGCTGGCGGGCACCTTTATTATATTAGAAAACTCTGGGCTTTATCCGACTAGTACTGATTTTACTTGGTCATCGTTAGGTCCTCTGAGTGAACCTAGGTTTGTGTTCCCCCATCATCGAGAGTAACTGCGAGGATCTTACATGGACAGACATGGACAGATATCTTCTCCATGGAGAATTCTTTCCTAAATACCCTATAGTTCCTATGAGTACCTTCAAAATCCACCCAGCAGGCACCTTAGCAAAATGATAAACCTCAAGCCTTTTTCTACTAATACCAAATGTACTTGGTCGTTGTTGCATCCTCTGAGTGGACCTAGATTGGGCTCCTTCAATCCTTGCGAGCAACTGCGACACTCCTACATGGACAGACATCTTCTCCATGGTCCCTATGATTACCTTCAAAAGCCACCTGGTAGGCATCTTTGTTACATTAGAAACCTCTAGGATTTATCCGACTAGTGCTGAATTTACTTGGTCATCATTACGTCTTCAAGGTTTGGGCTCCCCCCATCATCGAGAGGAACTGCCGCACTCACTGCATGGCCAGACATGTTCTACACATACTCCACAATGAGGTTGTGTATACAATAAATTGATAGTCACTTGCAGTCTCACCAGATGTAAGTCATGTCTATTCATTTATATCCTCTTCTTCATGTTTTTTTTTCTCATGTAGTAGAGACAATCGTTAGGTGGATTTTGAAGGTACTCATAGAGACTGTAGGGTATATAAGAAAGAAATCCCGATTGGATAGAGATTTATCTATTTATTGAAATTAGATATCCTCTCTCAAGAAAAACTCTATCCATGGGAAATTTTTTCATAGATACCTTATGATCCTTATAAGTACCTTCAAAATCCACCTGGTGGGCACCTTAGCTACATGAGAAACCTCAAGCCTTTTTCCTACTACTACTGAATTTACTTAATCATCATTACATCCTCTGATTGGACTTAGGTTTGGGTGATTCCAATTCTCGAGAGCAACTGTGTCACTCTGCATGGACAGACATACTATATTCTTCTTAGGTTTCTTCTCATGTAGCAGAGGCACTCGGCGGGGGGGATTTTTAAGGTACTCCTAGGGACCGTAGGGTATTTAGGACTGAATTCCCAGTGGACAGAGATTTGTCTAAAAAAGATATTCTTTCCCAAGAAAACTCCAGCCATTTGGAATTCTTTCCTAGATACCTTATGGTCCTTATAAGTACCTTCAGAATCCGCCCGGTGGGCACCTTTGCTACATGAGAATCCTCCATCCTTTTTCCTACTACTACTAAATTTACTTTACCATCATTACATCCTCTGATTGGACCGAGGTTTGGGCACCTCCAATCCTCAAGTGTGATGGCATCACTCTTTACATGGACAAATTCGTCTTTGTTTTTTTTCTCATGTAGCAGAGGCACTCACCAGGTGGATGTTGAAGGTACTCCAAGGTACTGTAGGGTATTTAGGAATGAATTCCCAATGGACTGATTTTTTTTAATATTTGTCTAAATAAAACATCTTTTCCTCAGAATGAATTCTTTGCTAAAGATCCTATGGTCCCTATAAGTACCTTCAAATCCACCTGGCAGCCACCTTAGCTACATGAGAAGGTTTTTTCCTTCTAGTACCAAATTTACGGGATTATCGTGATGTTGTCTGAGCGGACCTAAGTTTGGGCTTCTACAATCTTCGAGAGCAAACATGGCACTGTCTACATGGACAGACATGTTCTTAAAAAAAAATAGGTTTGTGTATACCATAAATCTATGGTGAGCCTTCTCAGATATAAGTCACACCTGTTCATTTATAGCACCTTCCTCTGAATTAGGTTTTCTCATCTGTAGCACTTGAATACTACATGTTCCATGTTGCGTCTATCTGCCAGGTCAAAGTCCCAGGTCACATGCTCCGGCTACATTCTAGAATCATTCCATGAACGTCAGTAGGTTTCATTACATTGCTCAGCAGGAGGATTTTGGCACAAAGGGTGTGGGGATGGGGAGTTTGGAGCAAAATATGTCAATCAACAGACTGAAGACAGGTGGAACATAATTATTAATTTTCCATGTCCTATCCCTTCTTCTTCTAAAATGCTAAGTGGAGTAACTCTTTAGTGCTTAACCTGTTTGATATGAGGGACCTTAGGCGTGACCCCAGACATCATTAAAGGGCAGCACATAATATTCAGTGGATGTAATGCTATTAAGAAGCTGTCAAGAGACTGCAGGTGATGGTCAGAGACTACAGGCATACTACAAGAGATGGTTAGGGACTACAGGAATGCTACAAGAGATGGTCAGAGACTGCAGGCATATTACAAGAGATGGTCAGAGACTACAGGCATACAACAAGAGATGCTCAGAGACTACAGGCATGCTACGATAGATGCTCAGGGACTACAGGCATGCTACAAGAGATGGTCAGGGACTACAGGCATGCTACAAGATATGGTCAGAGACTACAGGCATGCTACAAGAGATGGTCAGAGACTAGTGGCATGCTACAGGAGATGGTCGGGGACTAGAGGCATGCTATAAGAGATGGTCAGAGACTAGAGGCATGCTACAAGAGATGGTCAGAAACTACAGGCATACAACAAGAGATGCTCAGGGACTAAAGGCATGCTACATGGGATGCTCAGGAACTACAGGCATGCTACGATAGATGGTCAGGGACTACAGGCATGCTACAAGAGATGGTCAGGGACTACAGGTATGCTACAAGAGATGGTCAGAAACTACAGGTATGCTACAGGAGATGGTCACGGACTAGAGGCATGCTACAAGAGATGGTCAGAGACTAGAGGCATGCTACAAGAGATGGTCAGAGACTACAGGTATGCTACAGGAGATGGTCAGAGACTGCAGGTATGCTACAAGAGATGCAGGCACTCTTCGACCAAGCATTTTCCACCCGACTCCTACAACAAGTAAATTGGAAACTCACTTTTCTGGAGCCAGGTGGTGCCACCAGGGACATCAACAGAACAAATTTCAACTGATTGAACAGGAATCATCTAAAATTTGATCCGTGTATGGCCAGTTTTAGCTCCACAAACTGTGTTTTCTGCATTTATCCTCATTTCCTTTTACCGACTCACCCTTTGTCTTTATTTTCCTTCTGCTTGACTTCTGGTTGTGAAATCGGCTCATTTTACTCATTTTAAGAACTCCATCTACTGTGTATGACCCTGGCTTGACTCATGACTGCTCTGCTAACTCCATCCTACTGTCCTACCGTGTATGACCCTGGCTTTGCTTCTGACCACTTTATCACTACGTCCTTGTCCACAGGTGGCATCACACCGTCCACTGCTGAAGCTTGACCTGCCTACCACTGGTCTTCCTTCTGTATCTGCTAACGCGTTTGTCCACCAGTCTAAAGACATTCCAGTTGGGTCAATCCTGGAGCAGCCATCAGCAAACCTCTATACCCTTGCTTCTTTGAGCCTTGCACTCCCTGTCATCACCTCCAGGGGTTCTTGGACCATAGCCACAAAGGGAGCTCTCTTGTCACTTTGGCCTCCAACCAGGTAGGTGACAGCTACAGAAATAACATCCATCTAGCATTATTGTACAATGCTTCAATCATATCAGTACAGAACAGAGAGAAAGCGCATCACCTCTGTCCTATAAGATTGTGTAAAGGATTTCACAGTCTAGAGAGAGCTGCCATCCTGTAGATATCATCACCTGCTTATATGACAACATATGAATGACCTCTGAATAGACGTAGTTGAATAGCAAGATTGTCCTTTTCACTACTCAGGTGCTGAGAGTTTGTATCAAAATGCTCCAATCTTGTGCAATTTATCTCTATAAGATGCTACTACATGTTCCTAGTGCCACAGGGAAGCCTTTCTGAACCTTTTTACCCTAGAAGAACCCTTGCAATAATTTTCAGGCCTTGGAGAACCCCATGCTTAAATTTATATATAAAATCCCAGTACATTAGTGTAATCAGTGGGAGAAGTGACCTCTTATGTTGGTGGTCAGTGGCAGAAGGTCCCCTTATGTTGACCACCCTTGGGAGACGATTGACCACAGTCGAAAAAGGGTCCTATCATATTGACCACAAGCAGGAAAAAGGCTCTATCATATTGACCACCAGTGGGCCGCTTCTCGGCCTTTTGGCTAAGATCAAGTGTAGTATCTGTTCTTATCAGTGTCCAGTGGGGGTGCTACCGGCCATTCTGGCTGTTGTATAGTACCCTCACTGGTATGATGGGGGTCCGGAAGGCTGGACCGGAGGGACAGAAACCAGGGAGCGCCATGATTCGTTCTGGGGCCTTGGGAGTAATTCCTCTGGGAAAGCTGGAAAGACCCAGTACCTCCTGGTTTGGACGGGTCTGCCTTGGTCTGGCCTGGGGCTGAGGACGCAAAAAGTCCGCAAACTCAGTGCCCCCTGGGGAAGATGCTCTCAGGGGTGTCACTAGTAACACTTGGGTGTGGGACCCCACGGTGTGAAGATGGCACAAGGTCACTGTTTTTCACCTCTTTTTGCACAGCGCCCTAAGGACCAGGTCTTTTGGCTAAGTCCAGGGCAATTTTTGCTACGGGCCTCAGGGCCTGGTCTGTGCACAATTTGGCACGGTACCACTTTTTTATTTTCTATTTATTTATTTATTATGCACTCCCACATCTTGTCACTTTTTGCTTTACTTATGTGTGTGTTTTTCACGGATGGAGGGTGTGGGTCCTCGGGCCTACCCTGAAGTCTAGGGGGAGGATGTGTGGCCTTTTTGGTTCCTTCCTCCCCTGATCCCTAGGGGGTTTTCTCTTTGGGAGAACCCCCTGACCTAGTACTGGATGTCCGGCTTTGGCTGGGCATAAGGAACGGTGGTCCACCAGGCCTTTTGGCCAGGAGGACCAAATGGGAACCTTGTCCCTGTCAGGAGCTTCGTGCCACGGGGGATCAGGGTAACCGTTCAACCCCTTCGGGGGTAGGACAAGAACACCCCTAAGTGCACTTTTTCGTGTGGTGTTCGCACTTGCACTTTTTTTGTGATCACTTACGGACTTAAAAAAAAAAAAACCAAATGGGGAAAGGATTGGTCTTATATTGACCACCAGTGGAAGAAGGTCCTTCTCATGCTGACCACAAGTGGAAGAAGGGTCCTATCATATTGACCACTAGTGGGAGAACAGTCCTTCTCATGCTGACCACAAGTGGGAGAAGTGTCCTATCATATTGACCACTAGTGGGAGAACAGTCCTTCTCATGCTGACCACAAGTGGGAGAAGTGTCCTATCATATTGAGCAGTAGTGGGAGAAGGGTCCTATCATAATGACCACAAGTGGGAGAAGGGTCCTATCATATTGACCACTAGTGGGAGAACAGTACTTCTCATGTTGACCACCAGTGGGAGAAGTGTCCTATCATATTGAGCAGTAGTGGGAGAAGGGTCCTATCATAATGACCACAAGTGGGAGAAGGGTCCTATCATATTGACCACTAGTGGGAGAACAGTACTTCTCATGTTGACCACCAGTGGGAGAAGGGCCTTCACATATTGACCAACATTGGGAGATGGACCCTCTTTCATTGGTGGTCAGATGGAGAGGTGCATCCTTACATTGGGGGTCAATGGGAATAATGCCCTCCTTACAGACTGCAAAAAAAGTTATTGGGTGTTAAAGGCTACTTTTTTGAAAGGAGATCAATTGGCCACATCTCAAGGAACTCCTAGCAACCTCTGAAGGAACCCTAGAGTTCTGCAAAACCCTAGTTGAGAATGGCTGCTGGCTGTCAGCAAGTGGCCAAATCTCAGAGCAGAGTAAGTTTCAAATCCCCCCTGTAGTCTAGCCTTGAGGCCCCTTTAACAAGGGCAGCACCCATTTTGGTCATCATATGATCTGTGAACATATCCTCTGCTGCACTCCGTTCTCCTGTGGAGCAGCATGGAAAAGATGTCAGATTTTTCCTCCAGCCTAAAAACCAGCCCCATATGGGCAGGTGATGTAAACAAACATTGGTTCATATACATCCTTTGACCTCGGATCCATCACGTGTAGATTAAACAAAAAAACAGAAAAGGACGCAAACCTTTTATGCTTTTTTAGGTAACTAACACTGAGCTTCTGATCAGAGCCACCTCAAAAACTGAAAGGTGGATCTGATCGGACCACCCATGTGAAAGGACCCTAAGGGTGATCCACTGGTTCCCCCAAATTTTAGTGGTTCAGCTCAGCAAAACAATGTTTTTATGGCAACAGTAATAGAAACACATTCTGCTGCCTAGCACTGGTGAGGACAAGGTCTGTAAAGACTTTAGGGACCCAATGTGATAACAGACCATCAGATGTTGACTTCACATGTCACCAGGGCTGCTGTTAGAAACCACGGGGCCCCATACAGCCAGCCTGACAGGCCCCTCCCCCAATAAAACACAGTTTCTATACTTCAGTTATGAACGAACACAGTGAGTGATTGGTACGATCACTCATTGTGCTTATTCAGGAAAGGAAGGAGCTGGTAAATGTGACCTTCCCCCACTCTCCATCCTAAAGGATCCCATTGTGTTCTTGCAGCTGCCGGGGGGAAAGAAAGGAAGGAAGCCGGCAGCTTTGTGAGGGTGGGGGCACGGGATGTAGGGATTGGTTCCAGTAACTGCCCTGCCACTTCTGGCGTGCCAATCACCCTCCCTGCTCACATCCAGTTTATCCAGCTGCCTGGGCCCCCTTGCTGGCCTGGGCCCCGTACAGGAGGACTGGTGGTACCCCCTTATCCACAGCCCTGAATGACCCACTTATAAATATATCACCGTTTGCTCCGAAAACATGGAAAGGTGCCAGTTGGAAGGTAGAGAACACGATGAAGAAACATACGGAAACACAAACTCACACATAACTTGTAGAATTATTTTAACATGCCTACATACATGTACTGTCATCAGAAGTACATGTATGTACATCAGAAGAGGTGCTAAATCTCCATACTTCTGTATTAATGGTGGTAATACCCAATATGGGCCCTATTAGTACCAGATTAAACTCTGTGGGGGGGCCTCTAGGCAGTCGAAACCTTGGGGCCCCTTTCACAGGAGGCTTCTCATGCGTGCTCTGATGGGATAACACTGAACTAAGTAGTGTGCTTGTCGTCTGCTAGATGGAGATGACCATCACTGTTCTACATGACACGAACGGAGGTTCCACCAACATTTTTTACAACCTGACAGCTGAAAGAAGATGGGATTTGAAGAGACAAACTGTAATGTGAACCCGATGTCTCTGGTTTGTCGACTTTAAAGAGGAGCTCCACCCAAAAGGGGACGTTCCGCTTTAAGCCTTTGTTCCCCACTCCCCATTAAGGATTGGTACCTTTGGCACCTTTGGAGAGCGGGCGAATTTGACAGGTACCCGCATCTACTTCCGCTGCGATGCCTAGGCGATCGGAAACGGAAGTTGTCCTCTCCCCCCATAGTCTTCTGGGACATGTGACTGGTCCCAGAAGACTACGGGGCCATTCACAAAGCGCAGCTCCTCTCGCGCATGCGCAGTGGGCACCCGGGTGGCAGTTTTCAGGGGAGCAGCACCTCCCCCCAGAATAAGGAACATGTGCACCATGGGAACCAGGTTGGATCAGAGGGAGGCTGCAGGCTGCTTGATGGTGTATGTAGATCCTGACTTTCCTTCCTGGGGATGTCCGGAGCTGTGAAGATGAGTGTCTTTTTCTCTATCGCCGGGGGGGTAGTGGAAGGCTGTCCTGGGTGGGGGGCAAGGGTGTTGTTGGTCAATGTCAGCAATGTCAGTCTCTCTCCACGGGAGGGGGAAGGGGGGGTGTTCGTCGGTATCTGTGGGGGCAGACGATTTTTGTGTTGCCTAGGGCAGCACAAAACCTAAATACGCTACTGAGTGTGGGAGGAAACTGGAGTACCCAAAGGAAACCCACGCAGGCACAGGGAGAACCTACAAGCTCCAGGCTGGTGGTGCTGTGGTTGGGATTTGAACCAAGGACCCCAGTACTGCCAGGCTGAAGTGCTAACCGTTTAGCTGCTGTGCTGCCCGCTGTTCACTTCGCAGAGAATTAACAATCATGTGCAAGGAAAAAAAAACAAAAACAGTATTTTGCTTGCACATGATTGGATGGTGGAAGTCAGCAGAGCTTCACTTATTTATTTATTTCAGGTAATTATATAGCGCCGTCAATGTACGCAGCGCTTTACATATATATTGTACATTCACATCAGTCCCTAACCCTCAAGGGGCATACAATCTAAGGTCCCTAACCCTCAAGGGGCGTACAATCTAAGGTCCCTAACCCTCAAGGGGCGTACAATCTAAGGTCCCTAACCCTCAAGGGGCGTACAATCTAAGGTCCCTAACCCTCAAGGGGCGTACAATCTAAGGTCCCTAACCCTCAAGGGGCGTACAATCTAAGGTCCCTAACCCTCAAGGGGCGTACAATCTAAGGTCCCTAACCCTCAAGGGGCGTACAATCTAAGGTCCCTAACCCTCAAGGGGCGTACAATCTAAGGTCCCTAACCCTCAAGGGGCCTACAATCTAAGGTCCCTAACTCACATTCATACATACACAGGGACAATGTAGACGGGAGCCAATTATTCTACCAGCATGTCTTTGGAGTGGGGGAGGAACCCCACACAGGCACAGGGAGAACATGCAAACTCCAGGCAGGTGGTGCCATGGTTGGGATTCAAACCAACGACCGAGTACTGCCGGGCAGAAGTGCTAACCATTTAGCCACTGTGCTGCCCTAACTTCATTCACTAAGGCTCCGTTCACACCTATGCAGTTTGCCTTTTGTCCATTTTGCAGTGCTTTTCGCAGTTCGTTTTGCGTTTTTCTAAACGCATTTTTGATGTTTGAATTGTATTGTAACTGTACTGCCTTCCTATATATTGTAAACTGTTGGCGCCATATAAATCCTGCAATAATAATAATTATTAATAATTAATATAATATATATAATAATATAACAATAATATTATTATTAATAATAATAATAATAATATTAAAAATAAAAATTTAATAATAATAATAATAATATATAATATTAATATAATAGAATAATTAATTCATAATAATAATTGTATTGTAACTGTACTGCCTTCCTTTATATTGCAAACTGTTGGTGCCATATAAATCCTGTAATAATAATAATTATTAATAATTAATATAACATATATAATATAACAATATTATTATTAATAATAATATTAAAATTAAAAATGTAAAAATTATTATTATTATTATTAATAATAACAACAATAATAATAATAATATATAATATTAATATAATAGAATAATTATTAGTTCATAATAATAATTGTATTGTAACTGTACTGCCTTCCTTTATATTACAAACTGTTGGCGCCATATAAATCCTGTAATAATAATAATAATACCTTGCTTGATAAATGTTCCCCAGTGAATCGCATATACTAGTAATGGTGGCGATCAGCGACCTACAGCGGGACTTCGACGGGCATTCTGACACTGGCTACTTTCACACTAATAAGCCGCAAAAACACAGCAAAAATGCATTTTTACCGCGCTTTTGGGGAGTGCGTGCGTACAGCCCGCCATACGGGTGAATGGTTGCACGCAACGGCACTCTTGTAAACTCCGATTAATCGCACGCGGGTGTCTGATGTATTTTCTGAACACGGAAAATTCACTTCTTTATCAATACGCCCCCAAGGAGAATGGCGCTCCCAGCCTAACTCCACGCTACGCGTATGCTGTAAAAGGTTGCGGGACGGAATCTGATCCAAGGAGCAGCCGGCGGACTCCGATAATAGGCGCAGAACTTGGACACCGAGAGATGAATTGTCAGCAATGCTCATGATAATAGAATCATTTATAACCCAGCGCGGGGCGCAGCGAGCGGAACGGCGTGCCGAATATTACAAGGAGCTTAGATGTAGAACAGATAATATACTGTACACGATTATTAAAAGATAGGCAGCCTGGATTCCTGTAAATGTGGTAGAACTACAACTCCCAGCAAGTCTTCCCACAAAGAATAGGCAACCTGGATCCCTCTGGCCATGGAGGTACTACAAGTCCCAACAAGTCTTCTCACAAAGACTAGGCAGCCTGGATCCCTCTAAATGTGGTAGAACTACAAGTGCCAGCAAGTCTTCACACAAAGACTAAGCAGCCTGGATCCCTCTAAATGTGGTAGAACTACAACTCCCAGCAAGTCTTCCCACAAAGAATAGGCAACCTGGATCCCTCTGGCCATGGAGGTACTACAAGTCCCAACAAGTCTTCTCACAAAGACTAGGCAGCCTGGATCCCTCTAAATGTGGTAGAACTACAAGTGCCAGCAAGTCTTCACACAAAGACTAAGCAGCCTGGATCCCTCTAAATGTGGTAGAACTACAACTCCCAGCAGGTCTTCCCACAAAGAATAGGCAACCTGGATCTCTCTGGCCATGGAGGTACTACAAGTCCCAACAAGTCTTCACACAAAGACTAGGCAGCCTGGATCCCTCTAAATGTGGTAGAACTACAACTCTCAGCAGGTCTTCCCACAAAGAATAGGCAGCCTAGATACCTCCAGCTGTGGAGGAACTACAAGTCCCAGCAAATCTTCACACAAAGAAAAGGGAGCCTGGATCCCGCCAGTTGTAGAAGAACTACAAATCCCAGCAATTCTACCCACAAAGACTAGGCAGCCTGGATCCCTTTAAATGTGGTAGAACTACAAGTGCCAGCAAGTCTTCACACAAAGAATAAGCAGCCTGGACCCCTCTAAATGTGGTAGAACTACAAGTGCCAGCAGGTCTTCCCACAAAGAATAGGCAACCTGATCCCTCTGGCCATGGAGGTACTACAAGTCCCAGCAAATCTTCACACAAACAAAAGGGAGCCTGGATCCCGCCAGTTGTAGAAGAACTACAAATCCCAGCAATTCTACCCACAAAGACTAGGCAGCCTGTATCCCTCCGGCTGCTGAAGAGCTAAAAGTCCCAGCAAGTCTTCACACAATGAAAAGGGAGCCTGGATCCCTCCAGCTGTGGAAGAACTACAATTCCCAGCAAGATGATATTGTAATGTGTGTAGGCACCAAAGACCCAGCAATGTAACCCCCAACCAGCAGATACCCCCCTGAATGCATCATAAGAGGAATAGCTCATCCACCCTGTGCTACCAGATTGTACAGATCGGTCAGAAGATTGTATAATCGACAGCTGGCAAACCCAATCTCTCCCTAGTTGCTGGTGAGACTCTGGTGAGATCTTCTGCTAATGCTTCTTCGCTGTTCCCTGGAGTCTCACTCCTTCTGCTGCATTCTCTAGAGCAACCAGTTATCAAGCAGGATCCATAGAACCCTAGGGTTCCTCCAGAGGTTGCTAGGGGTTCCTTAAGCAATGAGCAATATCTGCCTCTCACGTAAATTCCCACTGACACCATTCATCGCTTTAGCTATTTGTAAGAAGGTAATTCTTCCCACTGACAATGTAAGGAGCATTTTTCCCACTGACCACCAATGTAAGGGGCATTCTTCCCACTGACCAGCAATGTAAGGGACATTCTTCCCCCTGACCAGCAATGTAAGGGACATTCTTCCCCCTGACCAGCAATGTAAGAGACATTCTTCCCCCTGACCCCCAATGTAAGGAGCATTCTTCCCACTGACCCCCAATGTAAGGGACATTCTTCCCACTGACCACCAATGTAAGGGACATTCTTCCCACTGACCACCAATGTAAGGGACATTCTTCCAACTGATCACCAATGTAAGGGGCATTCTTCCCACTGACCACCAATGTAAGGGACATTCTTCCCACTGATCCCCAATGTAAGGGACATTCTTCCCACTGACCCCCAATGTAAGGAACATTCTTCCCACTGACCCCCAATGTAAGGGACATTCTTCCCACTGACCACCAATGTAAGGGACATTCTTCCCACTGATCACCAATGTAAGGGACATTCTTCCCACTGACCCCCAATGTAAGGGACATTCTTCCCACTGATCACCAAATGTAAGGGACATTCTTCCCACTGACCACCAATGTAAGGGACATTCTTCCCACTGACCCCCAATGTAAGGGACATTCTTCCCACTGACCCCCAATGTAAGGGACATTCTTCCCACTGACCTCCAATGTAAGGGGCATTCTTCCCACTGATCACCAATGTAAGGGGCATTCTTCCCACTGACCCCCAATGTAAGGGACATTCTTCCCACTGACCCCCAATGTAAGGGACATTCTTCCCACTGATCACCAATGTAAGGGACATTCTTCCCACTGATCACCAATGTAAGGGGCATTCTTCCCACTGACCCCCAATGTAAGGGACATTCTTCCCACTGACCACCAATGTAAGGGACATTCTTCCCACTGACCCCCAATGTAAGGGACATTCTTCCCACTGATCACCAATGTAAGGGGAATTCTTCCCACTGGCCCCCAATGTAAGGGACATTCTTCCCACTGACCACCAATGTAAGGGGCATTCTTCCCACTGACCTCCAATGTAAGGGGCATTCTTCCCACTGACCACCAATGTAAGGGACATTCTTCCCACTGACCTCCAATGTAAGGGACATTCTTCCCACTGACCTCCAATGTAAGGGACATTCTTCCCACTGACCCCCAATGTAAGGGACATTCTTCCCACTGACCTCCAATGTAAGGGACATTCTTCCCACTGACCACCAATGTAAGGGACATTCTTCCCACTGATCACCAATGTAAGGGACATTCTTTCCACTGACCTCCAATGTAAGGAGCATTCTTCCCACTGATCACCAATGTAAGGGACATTCTTCCCACTGATCCCCAATGTAAGGGACATTCTTCCCACTGACCACCAATGTAAGGAGCATTCTTCCCACTGACCACCAATGTAAGGAACATTCTTCCCACTGACCACCAATGTAAGGAACAATCTTCCCACTGACCACCAATGTAAGGAGCATTCTTCCCACTGACCATCATACTGATGTATCATGAATTGTAGATATAACCATTTGTAGCCGGGTTCCCTGAGACTGGAAAGCCATTTCAATGGTTCCTCTGTGTTGAAGGTTGTGAACTGCTGCTCTATAAACTAGCGATGGTTGGGTTGGATAGGCTATCTACCATTTTTTCCCATTACTTTTCTCCATAAAAATAGAGACAAGTACATGGCACTGTTCCAGCAGCCCAATGGAGGTAAAGTTCTGCCAAGTTCAGCAGTTCGTAAGAGCGCTCATTGGTTGCCCATCACTCTTGGTGAGAGATCTGCCCATGAATGCTGTGGACTGTGCAATCAAATTCTAATGATGGTGGAACCAGGGCCAGGCTGAAGAGTTGAGAGAAAGGCAGCTGCCTTGGGACCTTTTTATCAGAGGGGATCAAAAAGCCTGCAACCGAATCTAAGGTGCTACACCTTTCATTGAGGTGGGGAACACTTTAGCCTTTTTGCCTTGGGTACCAAAGGACCATATCCCAACCCTGGGTTCAGTAGTCACCCCTTACCTTCTTTGGGTGCTTCAGGGTCCCAGACCGACCACATCTGGACGTAGAAGAAAGGGGTCCAGCATATAATATAAGCCAGCACTATGATGAATGTCATTTTTACTGTGCGAATTTTGGCTTTGGAGATAAGCCGGACACTGCTGACCCGGGACAGGGTGGCCCTTTTGCTGCTGCTCAGCCTCAGGTTGCTCTCACAGACTGTCTTCAGGCGAATGTTCTGCCAAATCTTAAAGCTGATGAGCCCATAGCAGACGCTGAGGATCAGGACCGGGATGATGTAGACGGACAAAGTGATCCAGGTGATATAAGCCTTGAGACCCCAAGGTTTGATGAAGTCAGCCAAGCAGTCATAAACCCCATTGCCCACCGACGTGAGGGAGAAGATGACAATCTGGGGAATGCTCAGGAGGAAGCTGATGATCCAGGTGAGCAGGACATAGACACAATCAGACCGTCTATGTAGGGACCTCAGGGGCTGGCAGATGGCCAGACACCTGTCCAGGGACATCAGCAGGAGCATGTAGGTGGAAGCAAACATTCCCACCACCTGCAGATACTTGACCAACCTGCACATGATGTCCGGGGCATAGAACCTGAAGGTGATGTCCCAGATGAGTTGGGGGAGAACCTGGAAGAGGGCCACCACCAGATCCGCAATGCTCAGGTGCTTCATGAAGAAGTACATGCGAGAATGCTTGTGCCTGTTGATGTGAACTGCTATCAGGACGCAAATATTCCCCACCAGGGCCAAGATCAGGATGATGGCCAGTACCGCCACCTCCACCTTGGCCACTTCCTCGTTCCTCTTCAGAGGGTCCCTGGTGATGTTCACACTCTGGTTCCTGTTCTCCAGGCTGGAGTTCCCCCATGAGTTATTCATACATTCATTGCCAAAGCCCTCCATGATCCCGCAATCAAGGTCCTCAATAAAAAGCTATACCATCTCGCTATGAGTGCCTATGGAGCCTCAGGTAGAAGATGCCAGTAGGCGGCTGGCTGAGGAACCAAAGCTGTTGTGAGTTTCTGGCAGCTCCTCCGCCTTCCAAGGAACTTGTAGACCCCCCTCCCTCTTCCTAAAATATCCAAAAGTATCTTTCTTCCTGGTGATAATAATCCAAAATTGCATGCATGCGCTAGGTCAAGGTTCCCAGTCCAGGGGCAGATCTTCCAATAATCCACATCTAGGACCAGCTGTGCAGCCCAGCTCGTATCTCCTGTGCAAGGAGGTGCAATGAGAAACTCCAAGTTTCAGAGTGCCTGTAATCTGAGAGGGGAGGGAATTGTGCCTGGAGTCCCCAGCCTCAGTTAGATTAGACATTCCTCATCCCTGTGGCAGAATAGTGCAGCCCCCCCCCAATTCATACCCAGGAGGGAGCAGAGGGCAGCACCCAGAGCCTGCTATGGAAGGTGCACTCCGGCTGGCAGACCGGCAGAGAGTGAGGAGGAGACAGTCCCAGCAGCCACACCACTCTCTGACAACTCACATAAGGATTAATGAATAAAACTGCCAGGAGGGATGTGGGGGGGGTGAGTAGCCAGCATGCAGTTCCTCATGCCGGTCACAAGATGTCGCCCCAGGATATGCTTGTGTCTATGCAGCTGGATGGACAGTTGAGTGGTGCTGATGCAGAAAAGTCTTATCACAGCTGATACACTCCTGCTGGAGGGGGGCGCAGGAGGAGATCACCCACCATCACCGCCAAATCCAGAGCCCACGCTTCTCATCCTCAGGATACAAATCCCTCCGTGCTGTTTTCCTTCTTTGTTACAGTTGATGTTAAAGCGTAACTAAACCCAAAATAAAAAATGTCAAATATTGCAGCTTACCAGTCATTAGATGTGCTGGCTGCATCAGTTTTCTTCTTTTTTTTTTCTCCAGGTGTTTGTTTCTCTATTTTCACCTGGTGACAGGCCATTAACACACCTCCTGCATTAGGGGGGCGACATCAACTCCTCCACTGCATCTATGGAGGAGCAACTTGGACCGCAGCTCTGTCAGTCAGTGGAGGGGGCGGTGCTGGATGGACCAGTAGATTTAGGTGGACTTTATATTAGTAAATAACCACGTAAAGCTGAAGTCCGGATAACACTTTTTCAGCAGTAACAGCAAGTTTATTTTTTTTTCCTTTTGGGATAAAGTTTTTACATAAATAAATAAAATTCGATCATTGTGAGCACCCCTGTATAATTGGACTGCATAGTGTGTGGCTTACACTTAATTATTTTTGGATATATTTTTCTTATATATTTATTCTTATCAGGACATTTTAACCAGGAAATATTATTTTTATAATTATTCGTATTACCATTATTCATAATATTTTTATTTGTAATATTATTTGTATTATTATTATTCATATTATTTGCATTATTATTATTAATTAAAATACTATTATTTGTTTTATCACTATTCATATTATTATTATCATTTGTATTGTTACTATTTGCATTATCATTAATATTTGTATTGTCATTCTTCATCTTATAAGTTTTATCATTATTCATATTATACGTATTATAATTATTGTTTGTAATATCAATATTCATATCATTAGTATAATCATTTGTATTATCATTAATATTTGTATTATTTATTTATTTATTACAGGTACTTATATAACACTGTCAATTTACGCAGCACTTTACATATAGATATATATATAAATAAATATATATCTATATATTTATATATATTGTACATTCACATTTACATGTATTATTATTATTTCTATTATTATTCTTTGTATTAACGTTATTCAAAATATTGGTATTATTTTTACTTTTATAAGAAAGGAAGGAAGGAAGGAAGGAAGGGAGGAAGGAAGGAAGGAAGGAAGGAAGGAAGGAAGGAAGGAAGGGGGGAGAGAAGGCACAAGACTACCAGGGAGGGTGGGCGGGGCAGAACCAGCTTTCTCTCTCCTCTCCGATCTGTGGTGGTGGGGGAACTGTAAGCACTGGGGGCAGTCTATCCAGACAGATCCCCTGCAGCAGCTGCAGGGAGGGGGGGAACCCGGCAGCAGTGCTGGAGGGAATGAGGGGGGGTGACCACCGGGGGAGCATACAGGAGCCCAGGGCAGCAGAAGATGTGCCACCCAGCCACCCCTCCTATCCAGCTGGCCCTGGCCCACTGGCAATTGCCTGGTGTGCTCTATGGCCAGTTCGGGCCTGTATAGAACCAAGAGTTTGCGCAGTGCTTTACAACATGAGGGCAGACAGTACAGTTACAACACAATGCAATACAGGAGGAATCAGAGAGCCCTGTTCCTTAGAGCTTACAATCTAAAAGGGAGGGTCTAGTGATACAAAGGGTACTACCTCTGGGGGATGAGCTGATGGAGAAAAAAAAAGTGGGGGTAGGGTAGGCTTCTCTAAAGGGAAGGGTTTTCAGGGATCACCTGAATGTGGTCAAAGTAAAAGATAGTCAGTCAGATTAGGGGTTTAGGAGTTCCAGAGGATGGGTGAGGCTTTGGAGAAGTCTCAGAGGCAAGCATGGGAGGAGGTGACAAAGGAGATAGAGAGCAGGAGGTCTTGGGAGCAATGAAGAAAGCGATTGCATGCCCAGATGTGCCAACGGTCCCTTCTAGATGTTGAAGGCACCGACCCTCGGCTTATACCCATGCTTTGTCTTCTGCAGATCTCTGCTAAAGAGGCAATGTATGACCACGGGAGGGCCGGTCAATCTGGCAATTGGTGGAGGGTTGCGTGACAGCACGGCGTCTCTTCCTCCGGTGAAGTTGTTGAACAGAAGCCAAAGATTCATTTATACAAGATGCTCCTCCAACTGTGCATGGCGTGTTAGGAGCGGGGCACGGGAGGAGATGTTTCCCATATGGACGGGGGTGGGGGGGGGGTGATGGGTCACCACATTCCAGAGTGCAGGATTCCACACACCTGCAGGCTCACCTTATATTGGCTAGAATTCAGATGTAAGATGTATGGAGAGCCAAGTTATGCAACATCTGTACATTCTCAGATAAGATCTGGATGTGGTGGAAGGAAGCCGAGGATAAATAAGCCTCTAAATAAAGCCCGTCCAGGCGATTCCTCTCGGGGTTTGTATCTGCTCAGCCCTTTGCTGCACATTTCACGGATAGATCACTCCACCTCAAACCTCGAAAGCCTTCTAATCCAGAGGTCCTTCCAGAGATCAGGACCTCATAACTTTGTACCAAATATTACAACAGCAAAAAGAGTTTATACTCTCACAATAAAAGTATGGGAAAAAATATGTGTTGAAGTGCTTGAAGACTCTAGATGGGGCTGGGTGTCACTGTAGAGGGTTCTTGAGGGGGTTGGGGATGGAGGGTTGCAGACTTGGTGCCCCTGTAGAGGATGAGGTTTCTGCAGGATTCTGGGAGCATCTGTGCAGGGGTTTCTCCAGGAGGCTGGATGCTTTCCAGGGGCTCTGTGGGGCAGTTTTAGAGTTCTTGGGGTACTATGGGGGGGGGGGGGCTGGAAGCTCTGCAGAAGGCTAGGAAGCACTTCGGGATTTTGGGTGGCATTGTGGGAACTTAGGGCTCTTAGCAGCCTGAGGGCAATGTGGGAGGTTGAGGGGATCTGTGGGGCACTATGGGAAGATGGGTGACACTATGGGTGCTGGAAGGCACTGTGGGAGGTTAGAGGTCTAACTCGAACTGGAGGTCTGGGAGGAGGTAGGCCACGGCCCAGCAGTGGGCCCCAGCATGGTGGTTGAGAACCACAAATCTAGATGGCGCTCCTGTCTACATGTACTCCAGGGATGGCTGCATGGCATTTCTCAGGGCGGGTTTCCTGATGGTGACAACAGTCCACCAAGCTTGTGTGATGTGTGCTAAAATAGCCGCTTGTAGTCTTCATCTGCAGGATTCTGGGGACATCTGTGCAGGATCGAGGCTGAGGGGTTTCTCCAGGAGGCTGGGGGCTTTCCAGTGGCACTGTAGATGAGTTCATTATTGGGCAGTGCTGGAGACTGAGGGTACTATGGGGGGCTGGAAGCTCTGCAGAAGGCTAGGAAGCACTTCGGGATTTTGGGTGGCATTGTGGGAACTTAGGGCTCTTAGGAGCCTGAAAGCAATGTGGGATGTTCAGGGGCTCTGTGGAGCACTATGGGAAGATGGGTGACACTGTGGGTGCTGGAAGGCACTGTGGGAGGTTAGAGGTCTAACTCTAACTGGAGGTCTGGGAGGAGGGAGGCCACGGCCCAGCAGTGGGCCCCAGCCCAGTGGTTGAGAACCACAAATCTAGATGGCGCTCCTGTCTACATGTATTCCAGGGATGGTTGCATGGCATTTCTCAGGGCGGGTTTCCTGATGGTGACAACAGTAGACCAAGCTTGTGGGATGTGTGCTGAAATAGCACACAATTGTGACAATTGTGACAAGGTGACAACACAGGAGCCTATCAGGGAGACAGGGACAGTGTTGTTACCCTATATCAAGAAGTGCCTGAACAAGGTCTTTTCTAGCAGGATGACCAGGGATTGAAAGATGACGCCTGAAAATTACTAACAGTACCTCCTAAGAGTCTCAGTAGCCACCAACCTCCCACAGTGCCTCCCAGGTTCCTGCAGTGCCCCCTACCTTGCTGCAGAGCCTCCAGCCGCCCATAGTACCCTAACAGTGTCCCACAGTGCCCCCCAATTCCTTTATTGCCCTCCAGTCACCCAAGTTGCCCCTACAATTCTCCCAGCCTCCTGGAGTGACCTCCAGCCCCCTCCACATACCCCACCCCCCCAGCTTTTCCAGCATGGAGCACAATGGAGAGCTTAGCATTTTAAGAGCCCCATGGATTGAACGTTTTATGGTAGACAAGTCCTGAGAACGTCTTTTTGCTTCTGTATTTCGTTCTCTCCACTGATAACTTACAATCTGACAAAATCCAATTTGCTGATGAGGCTTCCTGTCTGCGCCGAGGTCCCGGCCAGTACGGAAGAGGTCAGATGCAGCGACGTCACCCTGGACCCTTTTATTAGGATGTTGATAGCTATATAGCCGGCAATTAAAATTTTAGAGCTTTCTAAATGAAACGTACATCTTCGTCACGGAATAACTTTGAGAAAGTCGAATTGCAGTCATGGCATGAATTCCACTGATAGACCAAACATGGCTGCCAACCCAGCTCCAGCCGGTTGGCTTTTAGTTTTAACAGACTGGGAAGGGGTTTGGTCTTCTGACGACTTTTTAATGCTGTATTTGAATTTGGGGATTGAAGCACCACGTCAAAATGTAGGAAGTTTTATCCCAAACATAAATTGGATACAGATGGGTGCATTTCGGGGCCACTTACTGCCCCCCTTCATCAGGGCTTATAGCAGGGGTGTCAGACTCCATTTCATCGCGGACCGTATCAGAATTATGATTGCCCTCAAAGGGCCGGTTGTATTTGCAAGACAAGATGTCAAGAGCAGCCCACCCACCCCATTATATCAGATGTCAAGAATCCCACACCCTCCCTAACATCACCGTGCACCACCTTTGGGGGCAGAACTGGAAAGCAGAAAGTGCAGGGTCTGGAAGAGGACCAGAGGAGGAGTGGAGTTTTATTACAAACATAAATTGGCAACTTATTGCCCCTCCTTCATCAGAGCTTATAGCGGGAGTGTCAAACTCCATTTCATCGCGGGCCATATCAGCATTATGGTTGGCGTCAAAGCGCCAATTGTATCTGTAAGACTAGATGTCCAGAGCACCCCACCCTCATTAAATCAGATGTAAGGAATCCTACACCTTTGGGGGCAGAGCTGGAAAGCAGAAGGTGCAGGGGTCTGGAGGAGGACCAGAGGAAGGTGGAGTTAGTTACCAGAGTCTGCTGAATGCTGAGACCAGGGGAGGCAGAAATGAAGGGGTGCTGCTGATGCACTGAGAGGTGCAGGATTTGGTAGAGGAGTTCTCCTCTCTACTGCCGACTGCTAAGACAAGGTGGGGGCGGAGACAAGGGGGTACCTGCAGGAGAGCTGCAAGGGCCACATGAAATGGCCTGTAGGGCCGGATTTGGCCCACGGGCCTTGTGTTTGACACCTGTGGCTTATAGAGTACCAACCAGCTGCTGAAATATGTCGAAGTTGACAACTAAGGCTCTGTTGAAGCTGACACATACGCGGCTCTTTCATTCTAACTCCACACCCTTTAAGCCCTGATAAAGGAGACAATGCCTGGCCCCCGAAACGCATTGGTTTTGGCATTCAATCTGTGTTTAGAATACAACTTCATTTTGAACTCATACATTTCAGTTCCCAGATCCAAGTCCAGCCTTCACTATCTGAAGAGATTGTATAACTCCTTGGTGCTTGGAAGCTGCCCGCTTAATATTCAGAAGCCCCATAAGGGCACTATAAATGTCACATTTACAAAATAATTTGAGTATTAAATTGTGAAGGAAATTCCAAAATTTAGAGTTTTTACTGGCACTAGCCACCAAAGTGAATGTTGTGCTCAGATAAATGCCAATGTTTGCCGCGATGGGGTTCACCCATGCATGCGCATACAGAGCTTATCCTTGGATGCGCCACTTTTGCCTCTGGGTAGAAGTACTGTATGCATATACTTGGGTAAATGTGGCTCCAGAAGCCCTTAGCCCAAGTACGGCTGCTTTGAGCCATTTACTTGTATTGGAGGTTGTACATGGCACGTCAACTCCGCAGTGCCCAAAACCACCAGGGATTTTATCTAGTCAGAGTTTGGGGCCCTTGGACAATGTTCTGTTTGCTGGGAAACAATATTTTCCATTGTGCAGCTCACTTGCTGTCTTCCACCGGTGACCCATGTCCCTTCCAAAGCCAAAGACCTGCGAAGACTTCTAGTTCCTCAGCCACTAGAGAGCCGCAGCCTGCAATACCTCCGAGGTTTTTTTCATTATCCTGTAACCTGAAGTTTTTTTGAAATGGAAAATATAAGAATTCTCAGGATGAGGAAAGGTGATGGCTCATTATTTTAAGATTCTCTGGCAGAATTGTGACAAGGGGGGAAAAGATCAACTCACTGAGAGGAAGAGTTAGAGATCAAGAAGACCAATTCTTACAATTGTCACCATCCAGACGAGGCTCATCTGAGATCCTCCAATATTGAAGGTGAAAATAGCATATGGAGAAAATAACTGAGGGTGACGGTGCCGAGACGAGGCTCTTAAGTACTGAGTGTTCTAAAGGATCCTCATCCTCCCCAACCAAAGTATGACATTATATGCTGGGTGCAATCCATGGAAAATATCCCAGACCAGGGATGTACACGGGGCACTAGGATGTGTACAGACCTGGGAGGTACACGGGGCACTAGGATGTGTACAGACCTGGGAGGTACACCGGGCACTAGGATGTGTACAGACCAGGGAGGTGCATCGGGGACTAGGATGTGTACAGACCTGGGAGGTGCATCGGGGACTAGGATGTGTACAGACCTGGGAGGTGCATCGGGGACTAGGATGTGTACAGACCTGGGAGGTACACCGGGCACTAGGATGTGTACAGACCTGGGAGGTACACCGGGCACTAGGATGTGTACAGACCTGGGAGGTACACCGGGCACTAGGATGTGTACAGACCTGGGAGGTGCATTGGCGACTAGGTTGTGTACAGACCTGGGAGGTGCATCAGGGACTAGGATGTGTACAGACCTGGGAGGTGCATTGGCGACTAGGTTGTGTACAGACCTGGGAGGTACACGGGGAACTAGGATTTGTACAGACCTGGGAGGTGCATTGGGGACTAGGATGTGTACAGACCACGGATGTACACCGGGCACTAGGATGTGTACAGACCAGGGAGGTGCACCGGGCACTAGAAGAGAAAGACAGGGGAGAGAGAGACAGGGAGAGAGAGAGAGGGGAGAGGTGGAGAGAGAGAGAGGAGATAGAAAAGGGGGGGGGAGAGGGAGAGAGACAGATAGGGAGAGAGAGGGGGAGGGGGAGAGAGAGAGATGGTGGGAGAGATACGGGGGAGAGAGAGGGGGGATGGTGGGAGAGATACGGGGGAGAGAGAGGGGGAGAGAGAGATACGGGGGGAAGGAGAGAGACGGGGAGGGAGAGAGACGGGGAGAGAGAGAGGGAGGGAGGGGGAGAGAGAGGGAGGGAGAGAGAGAGGGGGGAGAGAGAGGTGGGGGAGAGAGAGAGAAGGGGGGGAGAGAGAGAAACAGGATAAGTGAAAAAAAGGAAGAACAAATAAAAATAAAGTTAAAAAAATGTAACTTTCTAATGCACTCTGCACCTTCACTGAAAACATGGCGCAGTTCCCCTTTAAACACGCGCTAAACTGAGCCCTCCGCAATGCAGGTCTAAAAGGGAAATAAAATGAGGTTTCTCTTCATTGTAAAAAGCCTGAATACCCGGAGCAACTGAGGACACGGCGAGGGAAGATGGAGTCACTGGAAAAGCAGAGCAATAATGGGATAACGCGGCTAAATGTTCTTCCCAAAGGAGGATACAAATTCCTCTGTGACCCGACTGTGCCTGCTGGAGACTTGATTCAATTAGACTCCACTGTAAGCTAAAATCGTGTGAATTATCTTTCCTTATTAATAATCAACTCCATTCTCATCAAACAATATAGAAACATTAAAAAGTCAAATGGAGTGAATTCTCTTCTGGTGAGAAGTCTATAGAAGGGAAGGATGGAGTGGGGGGGGGGGGTAATTGTGGCCTCTCACGTAGATAGCATGCAGGAACAAGACCATCGTATTCTTCTCCTTCTGAGCCCATTGGGTACATTGTCACACATGAACTCTATGTGAGATCTCCTGCACAAGGCATAATAAGAAGCTCTGATCTACATTAGATTCTTCTGCCAGGAGGTGGCAGAAAAAAATCAAGCAAAAAAAAAGAAAAAAGCTAATTTTGGTACAAATGACTTTTCCATGTTGCCTCAGATCAGATTCCCTACAGAGGAGCCGGAATGTGTCGGGGATATTCCTACAGAGGAGCCGGAATGTGTCGGAATATCCCTACAGAGGAGCCGGAATGTGTTGGGATATTCCTACAGAGGAGCCGGAATGTGTCGGAATATCCCTACAGAGGAGCCGGAATGTGTTGGGGATATTCCTACAGAGGAGCCGGAATGTGTCGGGATATTCCTACAGAGGAACCGGAATGTGTCGGGGATATTTCTACGGAGGAACCGGAATGTGTCGAGGATATCCCTACAGGGGAGCAGGAATTTGTCGGGGATATTCCTACAGAGGAGCCAGAACATGTCTGGGATATCCCTACAGAGGAGCCGGAACGTGTCAGGGATATCCCTACAGAGCAGCCGGAATGTGTCGGGGATATCCCTACAGAGGAGCCGGAACGTGTCAGGGATATCCCTACAGGGGACCCGGAATGTGTCGAGGATATCCCTACAGGGGAGCAGGAATGTGTTGGGGATATTCCTACAGAGGAGCCGGAACGTGTCTGGGATATCCCTACAGAGGAGCCGGAACGTGTCGGGGATATCCCTACAGAGGAGCCGGAACGTATCGGGGATATCCCTACAGAGGAGCCGGAACGTGTTGGGATATCCCTACAGAGGAGTCGGAATGTGTCGAGGATATCCCTACAGGGGAGCAGGAACGTGTCTGGGATATCCCTACAGAGGAGCCGAAACGTGTCTGGGATATCCCTACAGAGGAGCCGGAACGTGTCGAGGATATCCCTACAGAAGAGCCGGAACGTGTCAGGGATATCCCTACAGGGGAACCAGAACATGTCGGGATATGCCTACAGAGGAGCCAGAACGTGTCGGGGATATGCCTACAGAGGAGCCGGAACGTGTCGGGGATATCCCTACAGAGGAGCCGGAACGTGTCGGGATTTCCCTACAGGGGAGCCGGAATGTGTCGGAAATATCCCTACAGAGGAGCCGGAATGTGTCGGGGAAATCCCTACAGAGGAGCCGGAATGTATTGGGATATCCCTACAGAGAAGTCGGAATGTGTCGGGATATCTCCACAGGGGAGCCAGAATGTGTTGGGGATATCCCTACAGAGGAGCTGGAACGTGTCAGGATATCCATACAGGGGAGCCGGAATGTGTCGGGGATATCCCTACAGAGGAGCCGGAATGTGTCGGAGATATCACTACAGAGGAGTCGGAATGTGTCGGAGATATCCCTACAGAGGAGCTGGAATGTGTCGGGGATATCCCTACAGAGGAGCCGGAATGTGTCGGGGATATCCCTACAGAGGAGCCAGAATGTGTCGGGGATATCCCTACAGAGGAGCCGGAATGTGTCGGGGATATCCCTACAGGGGAGCCGGAATGTGTCAGGATATCCCTACAGAGGAGCCAAAACGTGCCGGGGATATCCCTACAGAGGAGCCGGAACGTGTCAGAGATATCCCTACAGAGGAGCCGGAACATGTCGGGGATATCCCTACAGAGGAGCCGGAACGTGTCCAGATATCCCTACAGAGGAGCCGGAATGTGTCGGGGATATCCCTACAGAGGAGCCGGAATGTGTCGGGGATATCCCTACAGAGGAGCCAGAATGTGTCGGGGATATCCCTACAGAGGAGCCGGAACGTGTCAGAGATATCCCTACAGAGGAGCCGGAACATGTCGGGGATATCCCTACAGAGGAGCCGGAACGTGTCCAGATATCCCTACAGAGGAGCCGGAATGTGTCGGGGATATCCCTACAGAGGAGCCGGAATGTGTCGGGATATCCCTACAGGGGTGCCGGAATGTGTCGGGATATCCCTACAGAGGAGCCGGAACGTGTCCAGATATCCCTACAGAGGAGCCGGAATGTGTCGGGGATATCCCTACAGAGGAGCCGGAATGTGTCGGGATATCCCTACAGAGGAGCCAGAATGTGTCGGGGATATTCCTACAGGGGAGCCGGAATGTGTCAGGGATATCCCTACAGAGAAGCCGGAACGGGGATATCCCTACAGAGGAGCCAGAATATGTTGGGGATATCCCTACAGAGGAGCCGGAATGTGTTGGGGATATCCCTACAGAGGAGTCGGAACGTGTCGGGGATATCCCTACAGAGGAGCCGGAATGTGTTGAGATATCCCCAAGCAGACAGCGAATCCCTCAACAAAGCAAGCGGCACAGTGCAGATGGTATATTTGGTCCGAAGGGGATTCACTTCTTCCAGCACATGCATGCCGTGCAGATCTCTGGGAAGCACCCCTCAGGGGTCCTCTGCAGAGCACCCAGTTTGGCAGATTTTGGTAATATGGATCTCCAGCTGCGGGAGAACTACAAGTCCCAAACATTCAGCATGGGGGAGAACTACAAGTCCCAAACATCCACCTGAGGGAGAACTACAAGTCCCAAACATCCAGCATGGGGGAGAACTACAAGTCCCAAACATTCAGCATGGGGGAGACGTTTGGGGAAGTTTTTGTATGAGGCTGAGCTAACCAGGTGAGGTTGAGACCAGGATCCTTCCAATCCTTCCATGCAGCCGCTGAACACCCCCTTCTCCTCTCTCTCTTGCAGATATTTAGCGGCTCCAAGAAATTTGTTCATCTACATGCTGCCCCTCCCTATCCCTGTCATGCTGCCCCGGACCCCTGTGTGTTCCCCTTGTAGAGATGGAGATTGAGGGCTCAGTCTCTTTCTCTGTCTCAAAGGTGGAAAATCAGAGGTCTGTTTAGATCCTTGATGCTTAGATCCTTGATATCTCAGCAAAACCCCCCAAAGGGGCTCCTAGAAAAAAAAAAAAAAAATCATAAAAAAGAAAATAGAAAAATAAATAAAATTCTAAACAAATGTAAAAAATTAAATAAAAAAACTACTGACACCAGTGGTGGAACTACATGGGTCGCAAAGGTCGCACTTATGGGGGGGGTCCAAGATGGCAGGAAGGGGGCTGGACCATAAAAATATAGTTGCACAACAGGAGTAAAGGGCACTGGGATCAGTGGGAAAGACCCTGGCCGGGGCCTGGGGCCCTTCATGGATTTGTGCACTGGGGCCCTGAAGGTTCTAGTAATGCCTCTGTCCAGCGGCTTGTAATAAACACAAACAGCCCCGGAATGTTACCGCTGCAATAGTCGGGGGGGGATAGGGGATCAGAGGTCGTAAGTTTCAACAAAGCAAGCAGCACAAGGGACTCTTCTCATGTAATGGCCGTTCTGTCCCTTGTGCTGATCAAAAAAAAAAGAACACTCTAAGCCCCACACACAATGCTAGAGCCGGAGAATCTCCTAAATTCTGGGATTCATTTCAACTCAGCTTTATGTGAATAAAATACACGAACGTGGGGAAACAAATCTATTGTCCATTTCCCGCAGAGCAGAATGAGATGAGACGGCAGCCAATGGCTGGACAGCAGAGTTGGATACATTGTTTACAAATGACAACACATCTGAGGTGACTTCGGCCAAGTGACTGTCCTGGCAGAGATCGGCACGCCTCACCTTCCCCCCCTTCATCTCCGGCATGCTGGTGGAATTTCATGCTTGGCATGACCTAGGAATGAGCCGCCAGGCAACGCGCGTCCAACCATTTCCTAGAAATGTGAAAACATCAATCTTGGTGAATCTGTAACAAAATCCTGGAGAGGAACAGAGTCTCCCCTCAAATGCCCCGAAGTACAAGAGGATTGTTAGATATTGTTTTTTGTATTTTTTCATCAGATGGGACTGAGAGGCGAGCACAGCTCGGCAGGTACGGCGCTCTGCGTCTGGTGCAGGGTGCGCTCTTCAGTCCTACGTTCGCAGCAGTTCAGTGGTCGGCTCTTCTACTTTGCAGCACCGGAGATCTCAGCTCAGCTCCCAGCAAAGACCCCTATCTGCAAGGAGTTTGCATGTATATATATACAGTGGGGATCGAAAGTTTGGGCACCCCAGCTAAAAATTTGTATTAATGTGCATAAAGAAGCCAAGGAAAGATGGAAAAATCTCCAAAAGGCATCAAATTACAGATTAGACATTCTTATAATATGTCAACAAAAGTTAGATTTTATTTCCATCATTTACACTTTCAAAATAACAGAAAACAAAAAAATGGCGTCTGCAAAAGTTTGGGCACCCTGCAGAGTTAATATCTTGTACTGCCCCCTTTGGCAAGTATCACAGCTTGTAAACGCTTTTTGTAGCCAGCCAAGAGTCTTTCAATTCTTGTTTGAGGTATCTTTGCCCATTCTTCCTTACAAAGTCTTCCAGTTCTTTGAGATTTCTGGGCTGTCTGTCACGCACTGCTCTTTTAAGGTCTATCCATAGATTTTCAATGATGTTGAGGTCAGGAGATTGTGAAGGCCATGGCAAAACCTTCAGTTTACGCCTCTTGATGTAATCCCCTGTGGATTTCGAGGTCTATTTAGGATCATTATCCATTTGTAGAAGCCATCCTCTCTTTAACTTCAGCTTTTTCACAGATGGCATCAAGTTACCATCCAAAATTTGCTGAAATTTTATTGAATCCATTTTTCCTTCTACTCGTGAGATGTTCCCTGTGCCACTGGCTGCAACACAACCCCAAAGCATGATTGATCCAACCCCATGCTTAACAGTTGGACAGAGGTTCTTTTCATTAAATTCTGTGCCCCTTCTTCTCCAAACGTACCTTTGCTCATTCCGGCCAAAAAGTTCAATTTTAACCTCATCGGTCCACAGAACTTGTTTCCAAAATGCATCCGGCTTGTCTATATGTTCATTTGCAACGTTCAAACGATGATTTTTGTGGTGAGGACGTAGAAGAGGTTTTCTTCTGATGACTCTTCCATGAAGACCATATTTGTACAAGTATCTCTTTATAGTGGAATAGTGTACCACAACTCCAGTGTCTGCCAGATCTTTCTGGAGGGATCGTGCAGTCAAACGTGGGTTTTGAATTGTTTTTCTCACAATCCTGCGAGCTGTTCTATCTGATATTTTTCTTGGTCTTCCAGATCTTGCTTTAACTTCCACTGTTCCTGATGACTGCCATTTCTTAATTCCATTCCGAACAGAGGATATTGACATCTGAAAACGCTTTGCTATCTTCTTATAGCCTTCTCCAGCTTTGTGAGCATCAACTATTTTCAGTTTCAGTTTTCTAGACAACTGCTTAGAAGAACCCATGGTGCTGATTGTTGGGGCAAGGTCAGATGAGTCTGGGCATTTAAAACCTTTGAGGTTGACATCACCTGGTCTTCCCAGACGATGATTGAGAACAATCCATGACACTGGCAGGTCTCAGCTTTGCAAAGGGGGCAGTGCATGCTATAAATTCTGCAGGGGGCCCAAACTTTTGCAGACGCCATTTTTTGTTTTCTGTTATTTTGAAAGTGTAAATGATGGAAATAAAATCTAACTTTTGTTGACATATTATAAGAATGTCTAATCTGTAATTTGATGCCTTTTGGAGATTTTTCCATCTTTCCTTGGCTTCTTTATGCACATTAATACAAATTTTTAGCTGGGGTGCCCAAACTTTCGATCCCCACTGTATATATGTGTATTGACAAAAAACCTGGTTGTAATGCAATTCCAATGTGTTCTGGAATTTCCAAGATGGCGGCTCGTAAACTTCTGGTTCAGCGGCTTGACGTCATCGGCCCACCCTTTTGAAGTATCTAGGACTCATAGTAATTCTTTTCAAATGTCTTTTTTTTTTTTTTGTTATAGAGATGTACATTTATTCAGGCTTCCACTACTTTCCGTTCCTAGCAATTTGCTTCATTTTGAGATTTGGCTCTTTTTACTAAATTAATAAAAGAATGGTGTAGCGCTGTGTGCACTGTGATATACTTGATATGAATAATAAAAAGCAATAAAAATTTAATAAAAATTGTGAATAAACATAAATTAATGATGTGACGCTGTGTGTAATCAATAAAAATGTTAATCAACCAACTTAATTTCAAATATATATAAAGCGTAACATAATCCAAATAATTAAATACATACTAGTGACTAGGAGACAAAACGTGCAATCAATAGTGACCAAATCATACACTGTGACACAGGGGCGGACTGACAACTCATGGGGCCCCCGGGCAATAGGGGATCATGGGGCCCCTGTGTCCTTGCCCAAACTCAAAAAAGCCTATGATAAAGGTACCAGGGGCCTCTCATGGGGCCCCCTACTGACCTCAGGCCCTTGGGCAGTGCCCGAGTTTCAAAATGGTCAGTCCGCCCCTGCCGTGACAATACTGTAAATAAATTGCAAAGTCCCAAGTGTAAAAGTAAAATAAATGAAGCAAATAAAAATAAATAAAAAAATCCAGATTTCAATTCTTCAACTTTATATATTGCGTACTCAGAAAAAAGGTGCCAATCTATTCGTCACTGTCTGGCGTGTGCGCTCACCTCCAAAATTTGACCCTCAAGGAGTCAGAAAAGTATATTATATCACCGGATGATCACAGGCAGGATGGATCTCTCCCTCTGACTGGACACAGGATCAGCTCCCACCGTGATCAAAAAATGGTAAAAACACCTTAACCCCCCCGGCGGTATTCCCGAGTGTAGCTCAGGATAAAGTTTCAGCACCACAAGCAGTAACCCCCCCGAGCTACACTCGGGAATACACTGCAGCGTTTCTCCGGGATCTCTTCTTCACTTACCTTGTCCTCCGCTCCCGCGATGTCCCTCCTGCAGTGTCCCCGGCAATGTCCTCCGGCCGATGCCGACATCTGTCTTCTGGGTTCCATTCCCTGCGATGTCGGGACGTACGGGGGACAGAACTGGCGGGAAATTTGAAAATTGTAAAAGTGACATTCACTAAATCCACTAAAATCACATAGTATAACATTCCTGTATCAAACCATTTCACGTACATTTTGTCCCGAGTGCTTTGTCCGGCGCCCTGCCTGAATTTTTACTGTTCTTTCTGCCTGGAAACTGAGAAACGTCCATGGCGTCCAAAAAGCGTCCCTTTAGGTCAAAAGCGGTTTTAAACCGGCTAGAGAACAGCGATAGTAAATCAGAACCACTTGCAGAATTGAGTGATAATGATTGGTGGGGGAAATTCCTCATCAGACACTGAAAACGATTCTGCGACTTTGCTCAGCGATCTGCGAACTTGGCGCTCTATTTCACATTTCAGTGTTTTTGGTTTGATTATATTATTGAATGAAATTTATTAGTATTCTATTATTATTTTTTATGATTATTTATTAAATTATAATTTATGATTTCGTGTTTCAAATTTTATCATACCCGGGATGTTTACTAGACTCTTGTTTGGACAGATTTCAGTGAGTTATTCCTAAAAATTACAGCCTACAATAAAAAAATACATATTTCCATGCAAAAAAAGTACCGCTTTGAGCACAGAAATATGGACATAATCAGATCGCTAGGGAGGTTAAGGGAATCTTCAATGGCTCATATAAAAGAAGTCAAAAAGAGAACTTCCACTTTTACTGCCACGTTGTATCTTTATGTCTATTTCTGCAACTGTTTCTTCCCCATTGTAATTGTTGCATTGGCTTTGTTCTCATAGTCTATATGTTGGCTGATAGATTTGGATATAAAGATTATATTCTTGTACCTATTTTGAAAAATTTGTAATAAAAAAAAACATAGGAAAAAAAAAGCCTGAGCTGCAATGTGCACGAGGCCTAAATACTTCTCATCTGAAAGATTCATCTTCTATAAATAATACCAAATATGAAAATATCTTTCCCAGGTCCGGGAGGATATTCATTATGTTCCCGGGGTGGACTGGAGATAAATCGCTGGGTCATAGAATCATTTTTTAATATATATGCTGATCTGTGGACTTCTTTGCTTCAATGTAAAAGATTTATTGATGGACAGAAAGGTCATCGTGATGTGTATCCCATATATATATATATAGAGTCTGGTCTGTGCGGTATCATCGGAGAAGTCTTTCTATGTATGGAAATGTGCGGTATCATCGGAGGAGTCTTCTTATGTATGGAAATGTGCGGTATCATCGGAGGAGTCTTTATATGATGGAAATGTGCGGTATCATCGGAGAAGTCTTTATATGTATGGAAATGTGCGGTATCATCGGAGGAGTCTTCTTATGTATGGAAATGTGCGGTATCATCGGAGAAGTCTTTATATGTACGGAAACGTGCGGTATCATCGGAGGAGTCTTCTTATGTATGGAAATGTGCGGTATCATCGGAGGAGTCTTTATATGTATGGAAACGTGCGGTATCATCGGAGAAGTCTTTATATGTATGGAAATGTGCGGTATCATCGGAGGAGTCTTTATATGTACGGAAACATGCGGTATCATCGGAGGAGTCTTTATATGTATGGAAATGTGCGGTATCATCGGAGGAGTCTTTATATGTACGGAAATGTGCGGTATCATCGGAGAAGTCTTTCTATGTATGGAAATGTGCGGTATCATCGGAGGAGTCTTCTTATGTATGGAAATGTGCGGTATCATCGGAGGAGTCTTTCTATGTATGGAAATGTGCGGTATCATCGGAGGAGTCGTCATATGTATGGAAATGTGCGGTATCATCGGAGGAGTCTTCTTATGTATGGAAATGTGCGGTATCATCAGAGAAGTCTTTATATGTATGGAAATGTGCGGTATCATCAGAGAAGTCTTTCTATGTATGGAAATGTGCGGTATCATCGGAGGAGTCTTTATATGTATGGAAATGTGCGGTATCATCAGAGAAGTCTTTCTATGTATGGAAATGTGCGGTATCATCGGAGGAGTCTTTATATGTATGGAAATGTGCGGTATCATCGGAGGAGTCTTTATATGTATGGAAATGTGCGGTATCATCGGAGGAGTCTTCTTATGTATGGAAATGTGCGGTATCATCGGAGGAGTCTTCTTATGTATGGAAATGTGCGGTATCATCGGAGGAGTCTATATGTATGGAAATGTGCGGTATCATCGGAGGAGTCTTCATATGTATGGAAATGTGCAGTATCATCGGAGAAGTCTTTACATGTATGGAAATGTGCGGTATCATCAGAGAAGTCTTTATATGTATGGAAATGTGCGGCATCATCGGAGAAGTCTTCATATGTATGGAAATGTGCGGTATCATCGGAGGAGTCTTTACATGTATGGAAATGTGCGGTATCATCGGAGGAGTCTATATGTATGGAAATGTGCGGTATCATCGGAGGAGTCTTTACATGTATGGAAATGTGCGGTATCATCGGAGAAGTCTTTACATGTATGGAAATGTGCGGTATCATCGGAGGAGTCTTCATATGTATGGAAATGTGCGGTATCATCAGAGAAGGCTTTATATGTATGGAAATGTGCGGTATCATCGGAGGAGTCTTTACATGTATGGAAATGTGCGGCATCATCGGAGAAGTCTTTACATGTATGGAAATGTGCGGTATCATCGGAGAAGTCTTTACATGTATGGAAATGTGCGGCATCATCGGAGAAGTCTTCATATGTATGGAAATGTGCGGCATCATCGGAGAAGTCTTTACATGTATGGAAATGTGCGGCATCATCGGAGAAGTCTTCATATGTATGGAAATGTGCGGCATCATCGGAGAAGTCTTTACATGTATGGAAATGTGCGGTATCATCGGAGAAGTCTTTACATGTATGGAAATGTGCGGCATCATCGGAGAAGTCTTCATATGTATGGAAATGTGCGGCATCATCGGAGAAGTCTTTACATGTATGGAAATGTGCGGCATCATCGGAGAAGTCTTTACATGTATGGAAATGTGCGGTATCATCGGAGGAGTCTTTACATGTATGGAAATGTGCGGTATCATCGGAGGAGTTTTGGTGTTAGGTGCTCTTTTAGAGATTACTAATCTTTAAAAAGAAGAAAAGTTGGATTGTAATTCTTTATCTGTGGTGGAGGCTGAATAAATCTGAGTATATTCTATTTCCATGTTCATATGTGAAGGCCTCGCTCGCTCCCAGGTGACATTTAGTGCGCCGTGTACTGTAAACAATGACCATTTTTTCATACATTATTATTTTATCCTTTTTTTTATCCTTTTTTGCCTTGTCCTGCAGATCTTCTTCAGCCTCTTTGTGTCCACATGCACTCACTCCAGCATGGGCTGCACATGCTGGGTGGGAATGTCAGCACAGCTGCTTGCAGTCTGCATCAGGGGCCCGTGTGACAGGGTGATGACACCAGAGAATAATTGGGAGATGGGGACAGAGTGTTGTCACCAGGGCCATCTTAAGAACATTGTGGCCCCTGGCCAAAGTAATGCACGGGGTCCCCTACAAGCCTGCCCCAGTACACACTACAGGGGTGGTCAGGAGGGCACAGAACAGGGGGAGTCAGGAGGGCACAGTACAGGGGTGGTCAGGGGGGCACAGTACAGGGGTGGTCAGGGGGGCACAGTACAGGGGGGAGTCATGAGGGCACAGTACAGGGGGATCAGGAGGGCACAGTACAGGGGGGATCAGGAGGGCACAGTACAGGGGGATCAGGAGGGCCCAGTACAGGGGGATCAGGAGGGCACAGTACAGGAGGGATCAGGAGGGCACAGTACAGGGGGAGTCAGGAGGGCACAGTACAGGGGTGGTCAGGAGGGCACAGTACAGGAGGGATCAGGGGGGCACAGTACAGGGGGGATCAGGAGGGCACAGTACAGGGGGATCAGGAGAGCACAGTACAGGGGGAGTCAGGAGGGCACAGTACAGGGGGATCAGGAGGGCACAGTACAGGAGGGGCCAGGAGGGCACAGTACAGGGGGAGTCAGGAGGGCACAGTACAGGGGGAGTCAGGAGGGCACAGTACAGGAGGGGTCAGGAGGGCACAGTACAGGAGGGGTCAGGAGGGCACAGTACAGGAGGGATCAGGAGGGCACAGTACAGGGGGAGTCAGGAGGGCACAGTACAGGAGGGGTCAGGAGGGCACAGTACAGGGGGAGTCAGGAGGGCACAGTACAGGGGGGATCAGGAGGGCACAGTACAGGGGGGATCAGGAGGGCACAGTACATGGGGAGTCAGGAGGGCACAATACAGGGGGGATCAGGAGGGCACAGTACAGGGGGATCAGGAGGGCACAGTACATGGGGAGTCAGGAGGGCACAGTACAGGGGGATTCAGGAGGGCACAGTACAGGGGGCATCAGGAGGGCACAGTACAGGGGGGATCAGGAGGGCACAGTACAGGGGGGATCAGGAGGGCACAGTACAGGGGGGATCAGGAGAGCACAGTACAGGGGGGAGTCAGGAGGGCACAGTACAGGAGGGGTCAGGAGGGCACAGTACAGGGGGGATCAGGAGGGCACAGTACAGGAGGGGTCAGGAAGGCACAGTACAGGGGGGATCAGGAGGGCACAGTACAGGAGGGGTCAGGAAGGCACAGTACAGGGGGGATCAGGAGGGCACAGTAGAGGAAGGATCACGGCTCACATAGGCTCCCACGGGTCTGAGGTCCTATCCCTATTGTTATATAAGGTATTATGGCACTTAAGCTGATATCCTGGAACATAAGAGGCCTCAACAACAAATTCAAAGGCTCCCTTATGTTTAAGTACTTAAATTCTCATAAGTCACATATCTTGTTTCTCCAAGAAACACACCTGACTGGTAACAAAATTCTCGCTCTACGACAATCTTGGTTTCACCAGACTTTCCATGCCACGTATTTCACATATGCCCGGGGTTTTGTAATTTTTTTAAACAAGTCGATCTCCTGTAAGGCAGAACGAGTCAATTCTGACTGTGGCGGCAGATATCTCATCCTACACAATGTTTTAGAAATTGGCCCCATACCAGATTAAACACCTCCTGATTGGAGGGATTTTAACTCCCTATTAGACCCGGACCTTGACACCTCCAATCCGCATTGAATTATATCCCCTGATCTCCAGAATTGGAGGCATACCTTTGCTCTTACTGAGCTTTGAAGGTGGAAACATCCGGGTACCTCAATGTTCTCATGTCCAAACCGTTCAAACTCCCGTGTAGATCTAGCTTTTGGCAGTATGCCAGTTCTGTCAAAGTTGTCTCGGGCCTCAAATCTTCCAGCTGGTGTTTCTGACCATTCTCCATTGGAAATATGTTTGCATGTGGGAACTATGAGGGACCCAGGTTTATGGAGACTAGCTCCACATTGGGTACATGATGATAAGGTGGCTGAAATGGTCTCCCTGCATACGACATTTTGGTCAGCCAATGAGAATTCTGCTTCTCCAGCAATGGTGTGGGAGGACTGTGGTCAGAGCATGGCAATGGGTACTAGACAAACAATCTCACACCACTGACACCTGTGCTCCTGATACTCCTTTATGGCTCAATCCATAACTTCCCGAATTTCAGTCAATACCTGATCCTAGGGTGTGGGCCTCCCATGGAATCCAGACCTTGGAGCACATATGTGAAGGGGGTACCCTTAGGTCCTTTGATGTTCTGAAGCTGAAGTTTGGTCTAACCAACACCCAGTTTTTCTGCTACCTCCTTAATCAATGCCTTCTCTCAATTTGGGTCGACATACCTGGCCCTTGACAGGTCTGACATGGAATCCTTACTACGAGAAGATCCCTTGATTAAACCCCTTTCTCAGATATATAAAGCCTTCCTACCTTCCATCCAAATGGGTCTGGAGGGTCTATATGCTAAGTGGCAAGTTCACTTTCCACAAATGGATACAGAAGACTGGGAGGATATCTGGGAATAGCCATTTCAGCAACTGGTAGCAGTTAAGGATAGGCTTATACAGTTATAGTTTATGATATTACACAGGCCCCAGCGATTAAATAGAATGTATCCAGAGGCCTACCCCCACTGCTGAAAATGTACCCAAACAGATGCTGACTTCATGCAAATGTTTTGGACCTGCTCTGAGAATCATAGATTTTAGAATGAAGTTATGAAATTTGTCTCTGAGCTGACTATTGTGCCCATACCATTGACTGTGGAGGTCTGCTTGCTGGGATTGGTAGGACAATTGGCTTTTAGCTGAGCAACTAAGACCCTCCTTGGCCTCCTCCTATTTTATGCAACAAAGGCCATAGTGCTGAAATGGAAGATGCTGGAAGATACCATCTCTCGACTTCTGGAAGTCCCTAGTAAATGTCTCCATCTACCTATACCAGCCTTTCTCAACCAGGGTGCCTTGAGGTTTTTTTCAGGGGTGCCTTGGCAAAATGTCTAAAAATTGCTCAAAAAGTGTATACAAGCCAGCGGGTGGAACAAGCTTGCCTTTTAGTTACACAAAGCCATGGGTTTTCATTGTGCGCCATTACGACCTTCTAGCCACTGACATCCTGACAACCAATGACATCATCAGCTGATAAGGAGAATGTCAGCTGCCTGCACAGCATCCTAGTTTGACCCTCCCCCGCCCCTCTCCATCAGCGCTGGGGTCACATTAGCTTAGTGATGGAGAAAAACTGAGGGAGGAAAGAAACACTGGAACACTAGTCAGTACCAATACCAAGAATAAATCACCTCTAATGTTGGGTGTCCTACATGTGTGGATGTTGCTGCGTTAAATAAACCTATTGGAATAGTTTTTTTCACATTTTAGAATGGGGTGCCTCGGGACTGTCCATAATTTTAAAGGGTGCCTCGGGACTGTCCATAATTTTAAAGGGTGCCTCGGGACTGTCCATAATTTTGAAGGGTGCCTCGGGACTGTCCATAATTTTAAAGGGTGCCTCGGGACTGTCCATAATTTTAAAGGGTGCCTCGGGACTGTCCATAATTTTGAAGGGTGCCTTGAGACTGTCCATAATTTTGAAGGGTGCCTCGGGACTGTCCATAATTTTGAAGGGTGCCTTGAGACTGTCCATAATTTTAAAGGGTGCCTTGACTGAAAAAAGGTTGAGAAACACTGCCCAATACAAAGCCTCATACAAGTCTCGAAGCTGCCTGGTTCTACAAAGTATGGCATATATGGACTGAGTCCTCTAATGCATCATCACAAGCTCATTGGAATTGTACTGGTTCTACTCATACATTTCTGACCATGTGGGGGCCGTGGCGCACTGAGTAGTTTTTTGAATCTCTAGCAATAGTGCGGAAGCAGTTTCACTGGTCTCCTTTATTTTCCTATGTCCGGGTAATATGGTGGAGACGACTGCATCACAGTATCAGTATTCTCTTTCAGTTGAACCAAGCAGAGGTTTACGCTACCAATTGCCTTGAAGTTGTTTTGGAATTTTTTTGATTGTAATCTATGTCAGAAGTGAAATTCAACCCGGGGAATGCCCACAGGCTCTGTTATGTACGTTTTTTTCACTGAAAATGGAATAAATAGGTTTAAAAAAAAAAAAAGAATCCAATATCAGGCAACAATGGAACAACATTCCTCTCCCGAATCTCCAGCAACTGGTCTCCTCAGTTCGTAGACTTTCACAGAGTGTTGGTAAAAGAAGAGGGGATGCTACAGCATGGTGAACATGACCCAACTTTTCGAGACGTTGCTGCCATCAATTTCACAATGACCTGATTTTTTTTTTAGAATTTATTTATTTCAGGTACTTATTTAGCGCCATCAATTTACACATATATTGTACATTCCCATCAGTCCCTAACCCTCAAGGAGCGTACAATCTCAGGTCCCTAACTCACATTCATACATACACATACTAGGGACAATTTAGACAGGAGCCAATTCACCTACCAGCATGTCTTTGTAGTGTGGGAGGAAACCCACGCAGGCACAGGGAGAGCATGCAAACTCCATGCAGGTGGTGCCGTGGTTGGGATTTGAACCAATGACCCAAGTACTGCCAAGTGGAAGGGCTAACCATTTAGCTACTGTGCTTCCCATGGTCCATTTTCTCAGTTTAAACATTTGATACATTTTCTATTGTGAATAAAATTTGGGTTTATGAGATTTGCAGATCATTGCATTCTGTTTTTATGTAAATTTTACACTGCACCCCACTTTTTTGGACTTGGGGTTGCACATCACACAGTATCTGGATCTAGTTCTTGTTTACATATATATTGCACATTCACATCAGTCCCCGCCCCCGAGGAGCGTACAATCTAAGGTCCCTAACTCACATTCATACATTCACATACTAGAGACAATTTACACAGGAGCCAGTTCACCTAGCAGTATGTCTTTGGAGTGCTGGAGGAAACTGGAGGAAACCCACACAGGGAGGACATTCAAACTCCAGGCAGGTGGGGCCGTGGTTGGGATTTGAACCAACAACCTGAGTACTGCCAGGCAGAAGGGCTAACCATTTAGCCACTGTGCTGCCCAGTTTCTCCCATGGTCAATTCTCTCAGTTTAAACATCTGATACATTTTCTATTGTGAATAAAATTTGGGTTTATGAGATTTGCGGATCATTGCATTCTGTTTTTATGTCGATTTGACGCCACGCCCCAACTTTTTTGGACCTGGGGTTGCACATCACTCAGTATCTGATCTGGTTTTTGTTTACATATTGCTTTAAATATATATATATTGTACATTCACATCAGTCCCTAACCCTCAAGGGGCGTACAATCTAAGGTCCCTAACCCTCAAGGGGCGTACAATCTAAGGTCCCTAACCCTCAAGGGGCGTACAATCTAAGGTCCCTAACCCTCAAGGGGCGTACAGTGTAAGGTCCCTAACCCTCAAGGGGCGTACAGTGTAAGGTCCCTAACCCTCAAGGGGCGTACAGTCTAAGGTCCCTAACCCTCAAGGGGCGTACAGTCTAAGGTCCCTAACCCTCAAGGGGCGTACAGTCTAAGGTCCCTAACCCTCAAGGGGCGTACAATCTAAGGTCCCTAACCCTCAAGGGGTGTACAATCTAAGGTCCCTAACCCTCAAGGGGCGTACAATCTAAGGTCCCTAACCCTCAAGGGGTGTACAATCTAAGGTCCCTAACCCTCAAGGGGCGTACAATCTAAGGTCCCTAACCCTCAAGGGGCATACAATCTAAGGTCCCTAACCCTCAAGGGGCATACAATCTAAGGTCCCTAACCCTCAAGGGGCGTACAGTGTAAGGTCCCTAACCCTCAAGGGGCGTACAGTCTAAGGTCCCTAACCCTCAAGGGGCGTACAGTCTAAGGTCCCTAACCCTCAAGGGGTGTACAATCTAAGGTCCCTAACCCTCAAGGGGTGTACAATCTAAGGTCCCTAACCCTCAAGGGGTGTACAATCTAAGGTCCCTAACCCTCAAGGGGTGTACAGTCTAAGGTCCCTAACCCTCAAGGGGCGTACAATCTAAGGTCCCTAACCCTCAAGGGGCGTACAATCTAAGGTCCCTAACTCACATTCATACATACACATACTAGGGACAATTTAGACAGGAGCCAATTCACCTACCAGCATGTCTTTGTAGTGTTGGAGGAAACTGGAGTAACCGGAGGAAACCCACACAGGCACAGGGAGAACATGCAAACTCCAGGCAGGTGGTGCCGTGGTTGGGATTTGATCCAATGACCCGAGTACTGCCAGGCAAAAGGGCTAACCATTTAGCCACTGTGCTGCCCAGTTTCTCCCATGGTCCATTCTCTCAGTTTAAACATTTGATACATTTTCTATTGTGAATAAAATTTGGGTTTATAAGATTTGCGGATCATTGCATTCTGTTTTTATGTCGATTTGACGCCGCGCCCCAACTTTTTTGGACTTGGGGTTGCACATCACTCAGTATCTGGTTCTTGTTTACTGCCATAGAGGAGACTTTAGTTGTATTTGACTGCCAGCGTCTGAGTTCCCGTCACTCCGCGCTCCGCCATCTCCGCCGCGTCCCCTCGTTGTGCAATTATCGTACATTTCAAAGTAAACACGACAAGCCGTCATCTCCCCCGTGGCCTTTCCCAGAAATAAAAAATAAAAATACAAGGTCACTTTTCGATAATTAGCATGAACCGCCATGACAGATAGTTGCTAGATAGTGCAGTTCAAAGAGACATAAAAAAAAAATCGGTGGGAGCGCGGCGCGAGAACAACGCATTCTTCTGACCTCTGCGATAATCATTACAAAGTGTGCGCAGGGACAGGATCGCTGTTTGTTCTCGGGGATAAAGGAAATGATATGACCGCATCACGTGGGCCGTCATCTCTACAATCGTCTCTGAACACAATCTCAGCAGTCATTCGCTGGAATGTCAGTGTGTCGGCTTTCATTGACAACGCTCAGGAGAATGAACACCTCTGAATTCCTTCACACCTGACTGTTAGAGGTACAGAGACTCCAGAACTGTTTTATTTTCTCTGTGTTTCTTCGATTGCCACATTGTTACAGCTTCCAACACTGCTGGCTTCTGCTCTCTCAGTGCTGCTTCCCTGAACTTCCAGTCTTCACAGGCAATAGTTAACAGTGGACAGTGCAGTCTCCAGTTAGTCTTTTAGCTGGGAGAAGGGAGGAGAGGGAGGAAGAAGCAGGGGAATACCTTACCATCCCAGGCTATGGGGCTGTGTGTTTCTATTGATGCACACAGTGTAGAGAGACTCAACTCTAGTCCCTGCATACAAGGTAGCTCCATAGGACCCTGTGTAACGGAACCGTCCTCAGTCTGCGCTTGGGTATTTCCGTTATAACACTGCTTCCCCGTCCGAACACCGACCACGGACACCACCGCTGACCATGCAAGACTAGACGAGACCAGCCTTGAAATAAATCAGGAATAGACTACTTTATTTTAACACAGATACAAGATATATACATTCAAGAGAATAATTCTCCCCTCCCTGCATAACGACACAGGGCGGGGCAAACCACACCCAGCAACAAGAGACACATCAGCAGAAACCCCCCACCAAGCCAATACACACAAACACATACATCCCATAATAGTTTGCTCCCAAGCAAGACACACAATAGAACAATGGGATGCAACCACATGGCATTAAACAATGAACAACCCCCCACCCCAATATTTGGACAGATCACCCTGTACCCCTAACAGGCACAGGGTGACTTACACATAATAGGGATATGGGGAGCTGAGACAGGGGTCTCCCCACCTCTCCAAAGTGAGCTGTGTTCCATGGGCCCCCCACCCAAAGTGAGCTGTGTTCCATGGGCCCCCCACCCAAAGTCACTCCTGTCAAACCCTGCAAGAGAAAGGAGCCACCCTGTACAAGAAAAATAAAAAAATACAGGTGTGCTCAAAAGTTTGCATCCTGGCAGAAATGGTGAAATTTTGGCATTGATATTGAAAATCTGACTGATTCTGCCAAAAAAACTGTCTTTTATTTATGGATAGTGATGATATGAAGCCATTTATTATCACAGAGTTGTTTGGATCCTTTTTCAATCCTAATCATAACAGAAATCACCCAAATGGCCCGGATCAGAAGTCTCCCCTCGGATGAGAAGTCTCCGCCCCCTCGCATCAGAAGTCCCCCCCTGGAATATTTGGCCTTGGTACAGATACACAAGGTGACACACATGGGTACAATGGCAATTCAAGGTTCATTTCCCACATCTGTGGCTTTTTAAATTGCAATCACTGTCTGTATATAAATAGTCAATGAGTTTGTTAGCTCTCTCACGGATGCACTGAGCAGGCTAGATACTGAGCCATGGGGAGCAGAAAAGAACTGGCAAAAGACCTGAGTAACAAGGTGATGGAACTTTATAAAGTTAGAAAAGGATATAAAAAGATATCTAAAGCCCTGAATATACCAGTCAGTACTGTTCAATCAAATTAAAAGTGGAAAATTCGGGGATCTCTTGATGCCAAGCCAAGGTCAAGTAGACCAAGAAAGAGTGCAGCCACAACTGGCAGAAGAATTGTTCAGGATACAAAGAAAAACCTCACAGGTAACCTCAAGAGAAATACAGGCTGCTCTGGAAAATTACGTTGTGGTTGTTTCAAGGAGCACAACATGACGATACAAAAATGAGCTGCATGGCCAAGTTGCCAGAAAGAAGCCTTTACTGAGCCAACGCCACAAAAAAGTTACAATATGCCGACAACACCTTGACACACCTCACAACTTCTGGCACACTGCAATCTGGAGTGATGAGACCAAAATAGAGCTTTATAGTCACAGCAATAAGCGCTATGTTTGAAGAGAGGACAACAAGGCCTAAAGCGACAAGAATTGCATCCCCATTGTGAAGCATGGTGGTGGCTCACTGGGGTCCTGACCAGAGCAGGGTCCATAGCCCTGCATTGGATGTGAGGAGGCCAAAGGACAGTCCACTACTGGATCATGGAGGGGCGCCATCTGCTGGGAGAGAGGCGGATCAGGTAAGTAACACAGTTTCTCTTCTCTACTGAACAAAACAAGCTATCAACCCTTGTAGTGCAGGCACAGCGCCATCACCCAATCAAATCGATTAAAGCTGAACACTGGGCGTGATCTGTATTGCAAAGTTCCATTGGTTCAGCTTAGCATACTGTAAGTATAAATATCTCATACCTGAAGGGCCGCTGCTGAACCTGACAGTCACTGTAGTCCGCCTCTACTACAATGATTGCCACAGTTGGGGCCTGTACCCTCCCTGACCACAGGGGGCACTGCCATCATTCACAGAATGCCTTGGACGAGGTGGAGATTGTGATATCAGCACCTTTTGTCTCCAATCAGCACCTTGGACTCACTGAAATAAATACAATCCATTCTGTGAATGGTGGCGGTGCCGAGCTAGCCTTCCTCCCCCCCCCGGAGATCGCGGCAATCACTGCCGACTTCCTCAAGTGATTTCAGCTTTTACAGCAGCCTGGCAGGTATGAGATATACATACACTATATTGCCAGGAGTATTGTCCCCGCCCCCCAAATCATGTGATTCAGGTGTTCCAATCCCCTCCATGGACACAGGTGTATACAATCAAGCCCCTAGGCATGCAGACTGCTTCTACAAACATTGGTGAAAGAATGGGTCGCTCTCAGGAGCTCAGTGACTCCAAGCGTGGTCCCGTGATAGGTGGTCACCTGTGCAATAAGTCCATCCGTGACATTTCCTGGCTACTAAATATTCCACGCTCAACTGTTAGTGGGATTATAACAAAGTGGAAGCAACTGGGAACAACAGCCACTCAGCCACCAAGTGGTAGGCCACGTCACATGACAGGGCGGGGTCAGCGCATGCTGAAGCGCACAGTGCGCAGAAGTCACCAACTGTCTGCAGAGTCAATAGCTAAAGATCTCCAAACTTGGTGTGGCCTTCAGATGAGCCCAACAACAGTGCGTAGAGAGCTTCATGGAATGGGTTTCCATGGCCGAGCAGCTGCATCCAAGCCTTCCATCACCAAGTGCAATGCAAAGTGTCGGATGCCGTGGTGTAAAGCACGCCTCCACTGGACTCTAGAACAGAGGAGACGTGGGGTGACCAATCACGATTCTCTGTCTGGCAATCCAATGGACGTGTCTGGGTTTGGCGGTTGCCAGGGGAACGGGACTTGCCTGACTGCATTGTGCCAAGTGTAAAGTTTGGTGGAGGGGGGATTACGGTGTGGGGTTGTTTTTCAAGGGTTGGGCTTGGCCCCCTAGTTCCAGTGAAGGGAACTCTTAAGGCAACATTTTGGACAATTTCATGCTCCCAACTTTGTGGGAAGAGTTTGGGGATGGCCCCTTCCTGTTCCAACATGACTGCCCACCAGTGCACAAAGCAAGGTCCATAAAGACATGGAGGAGCCAGTTTGGGGTGGAGGAACTTGACTGACCTGCACAGAGTCCTGACCTCAACCCCATAGAACACCTTTGGGATGAATTAGAGCGGAGACTGTGAGCCAGGCCTCCTCCCCCGACATCAGTGCCTGACCTGACAAATGTGCTTCTGGAAGAATGGTCCAACCTTCCCATAGACACCCTCCTAAACCTTGTGGACGGCCTTCCCAGAAGAGTTGAAGCTGTTATAGCTGCAAAGGGCGGGGCCAACTCAATATTGAAACCTACGGACTAAGACTGGGGGGCCATTAAAGGTCATGTGTGTGGAAAGGGCGGGGCCAACTCAATATTGAACCCTATGGACTAAGACTGGGGGGCCATTAAAGGTCATGTGTGTGGAAAGGCCGTCGGCCCAATACAATATAGTGTACTTACAGCGGGCCAAGCTGGACCAACATAACTATACAGTACGGATTATACTCAGAGTTCATCTTTAACACAAGACATATCAATGGATGTTCCTGATCAGGGGCGGACTGACCATTTGGAAACTCGGGGTCAGTAAGGGGCCCCATGAGATGCCCCTGGTACCTTTTTCATAGGCTTTTTTGAGTTTGGGCGGGACACAGGGGCCCCATGATCCCCTATTGCCCGGGGGCCCCATGAGTTGTCAGTCCACTGCTGTTCATGATTTTAAAAGCTTGCTGACTATTGGCTCTCTGAGGTCACATGGCACAGCTAAAGGGAGCCGTGGATGCCTTCTCACTGCAGCTCCTTTCTTCTGTATTTTTGTCGCACATTCTTTCTAGCGTTTCGCCGTATGCATGTCCTGTAGAGAAATGTTCATTTTACAGTTTCTGGAACTGAATAAACCGGCTACAAAAAGCCACAAAACATTTTTTTTAATTCATCCTTTAATCCGCAGCGGCTGTGAAATATCTGCACTCCGGGATATGGAGGGAAACGGCAGATTTAGGGAGGCGGTTATCTCCCGGCAGGAAGGACGCCATTTACTTTCATGGGTTCTCTTGTAAAAAAAGTAACAGGTTTAATTTCCTGCCTCTTCATTCCACGTGGAGAAAAGATGAAAGAGATTCACAGCCGGGGAAAGGATTTATTCACCCGATATAAACCATCTACAACCTGGGAGGGAAGTGCCGTCCTGCAGGTCAGAACATCCATTATGAGTCCCACACACGGTGTCACCGATTGCGCTCAAACAGCCTATGAACACAATAAAATACACATTCCACAAAAAAACATTGGGTAAAAATCTTACCCCCAGCACTTGCAGTTTACTACTTTCAATGCTGCTGGTTCCAGCTCTCTCAGTGGTGCTTCCCTGAACTTCCAGTCTTCACAGGAGTGAATTAAGAGTGGACAGTGAAATCTCTAGCCAGGGAGATGGGAGGAGTGCCTTGCCATCCTAGGCTACAGGATTGTGTGTTTCTATTGATGCACACAGTGTAGGGAGACACAACTCTTATCCTGGCATGCAAGGGTGACTTCATAGGACGCTGCAAGTGAAAGGAGCCACCCAGAAACAGGAAACCTGGGGCAGTGGTCACACTGCTGTCAATCACAGCCTGTAAGGAGGGGGCAGGGCCAAGCCATTCTATGTGTGTGTGTCATTGGACACACAGAGCACGGTTTAGGATCAAGCACGCACGGGTTCCCCCCGTAGCAAGCGGTTTGGTACGGGGGCACTAGGAAGGAGGAGGAGCCAGAAGTGCCAGCACTAGACCCCAAAACAGGAGGATCAAGGCTGTTCTGTGAAAAAACATTACACTGAGCAGCTTGGAGGAGGAGGGGGCAGGGAAGTGCTTGGCATCCCAGGCTACAGGACTGTGTGTTTCTATTGATGCACACAGTGTAGGGAGACACAACTCTAGACTTGGCATGCAATGGTGACTTCATAGGACACTGCAAGTGAAAGGAGCCACCCAGAAACAGGAAACCTGGGGTAAAGGTCACACTGCTCTCAATCACAGCCTGTAAGGAGGGGGCAGGGCCAAGCCCTTGTGTGTGTGAATGGACACACACAGCCTGGCTCAAAATAGAGCACGCAAGAGTGCCCCCATAGCGAGCGGTTTGGTATGGGGGCACTAGAATGGGGGAGGAGACAGGAGTGCCACTGATAGACCCCAGAATAGGAGGATCAGGGCTGCTCTGTGCAAAACCATTACACAGAGCAGGTAAGTATGGTTGTTATGTTTGTTATATATATATATATTTTGACCTTTACAATCACTTTGACAGTGGACAGCACAGTCTCCAGTCAGTCTATTAGCTTGGAGGAGGAGGGGGGTGCCTTGTCATCCCAGGCTATGGGGCTGTGTGTTTCTATTGATGTACACAGTGTAGGGAGACACAGCTCTAGTCCCTGCATACAAGGGTGGCTCCATAGGACGCTGCAAGTGAAAGGAGCCACCCACAAACAGGAAGCCTGGCGCAGTGGTCACACTGCTGTCAATCACAGCCTGTAAGGAGGAGGCAAGACCAAGCCCTTCTGTGTGTGTTAATGGACACACAGAGCCTGGCTCAGGATCGAGCACACGCAGGTGCCCCCATAACAAGTGGTTTGGTATGGGGGCACTAGAAAGGGGGAGGAGCCAGAAGTGCCATTGGTAGACCACAGAACAGAGGGATCAGGGCCAAGGGCGGACTGACAACTCATGGGGCCCCCGGGCAATAGGGGATCATGGGGCCCCTGTGTCCTTGGCAAAACTCAAAAAAGCCTATGAAAAAGGTACCAGGGGCATCTCATGGGGCCCCCTACTAACCTTGGGCCCTCGGGCAATACCCAAGTTTCCAAATGGTCAGTCCGCCCCTGATCAGGGCTGCTCTGTGCAAAACCATTACACAGAGCAGGTAAGTATGACATGTTTGTTATTTTTTTTAAATCTGCCTTTAATATCACTTTAAGCCCCAAACCAAAAATGTAATATATGGCAGCTTGCGAATCATCAGATGTGGTGGCTGCATTAGTTTTCTTTTTTTAGACTTTTTTACCTCTGTTTTCACCTGGTGATGTTTTTTATACAAAAACATGTATTTGTCCTTTACAATCACTTTGCCAGTGGACAGTGCAGTCTCCAGTCAGCCTATTAGCTTGGAGGAGGAGGGGTAAGGGGAGCGCCTTGCCTTCCCAGGCTATGGGGCTGTGTGTTTCTATGGCTGCACACAGTGTAGGGAGACACAGCTCTAGTCTCTGCATAGACAAGGAGGGTTAAAAAAGAGTATTTGCACCATTTTGTTTTCATGTATCAGTTTATTATAGCGTTTTCGTCTAGAAATGTTTCTCTCGGAGTTGGGAGGTCGGCCAATGAAGAAGTGAAAGGAAAGTCCTGATTTGCGGTGAGACGTCGCTCCCCTCTGGATTCCAGACTCAGCTGGGAAATGTGTCCGCGGAACGTACCCATGAGAGGAATTCCAGACTCTGATCCCCGTTTCCATCACTGCAGATTATTTATGAGTTTTTATTTATAAGCGGCTCATTCATCAAGCTGACCGCCGAAAAACTCACGCCACCCTCATCATGGAATTCTCGCCAGCGGCGGTCACATACGGGACACAGCGCACTTGGCGAGAACTCGGCATTCTGTGAGGATTGGGGCAGCATAAAGGGAACCTCTGTGGACTTCTGAGCATGCTAGTTTTCACTGGCTGACATGCTGATCCATTGGTTCCTGAGTTACTCAGCGGGAAAACCAGATGCAAAAAATGATAATGAAATATTTAAATGAAACCTGTTTTCATTGCATACCAAACTTTAGATCCTGTGACATCATCATTGGGTCTCTGTGCTTCACTACGCAATGCAGACAGATCATGGCTGGTGGGAGGGGCCGGCAGGGTGCTGCACATAGCTTCTTGAAAACATCACAGCGCCCTGTCTCAGTACTCCTCTCAAGGGACCTCGAACCTGATGCAAGCAATAGGCTGGTTCGTGGGAGGGGTTATGCAAATATCAAAATGCCTTGATGGGTGGGTGTCAGTCTGGAAGAGTGGGCATTCCTAGGCAGGCTGTATTTGCATAGGTAACGCCCACATGTAACGCTGAGGCTCCATGATCTGACTTGCTGAAGCTTCTAATGCACATTGTGAGAAGCTCACAGTGTGCAGTGAAATCAGAGGAACCCATTCCAGTCCAGGAGAAGAGCCGCTACACCTGTGCAAGACTGGGGGGGAGGAGCCACTACAAGTGTTCAAGACTGGGGGGGGAGGAGCCACTACAAGTGCGCAAGACTGAACGGGAAAAGGCCAGTACACCTGTGCAAGACTGGGGGAGAGGAGCCGCTACAAGTGTGCAAGACTGGGGGGAGGAGCCGCTACAAGTGTGCAAGACTGAAGGGGAGGAGCTGGTACACCTGTGCAAGACTGAAGGGGAGGAGCCGGTACACCTGTGCAAGACTGAAGGGGACGAGCTGGTACACCTGTGCAAGTCTGGAGGGGACGAGCCGGTACATCTGTGCAAGTCTGGAGGGGAGGAGCAGGTGCACCTGTGCAAGTCTGGAGGGGAGGAGCCGATACACCTGTGCAAGACTGAAGGGGACGAGCCGGTACACCTGTGCAAGACTGAAGGGGACGAGCCGGTACATCTGTGCAAGTCTGGAGGGGAGGAGCAGGTACACCTGTGCAAGTCTGGAGGGGAGGAGCCGATACACCTGTGCAAGACTGAAGGGGACGAGCCGGTACACCTGTGCAAGTCTGGAGGGGAGGAGCCGGTACACCTGTGCAAGTCTGGAGGGGAGGAGCCGGTACATCTGTGCAAGTCTGGAGGGGAGGAGCAGGTACACCTGTGCAAGTCTGGAGGGGAGGAGCCGATACACCCATGCAAGACTGAAGGGGAGGAACTGGTACATCTATGCAAGACTGAGGGGGAGGAGCCGGTACACCTGTGCAAGACTGAAGGGGAGGAGCCGGTACACCTGTGCCAGACTGGAGGGGAGGAGCCGGCTCACCTGTGCAAAACTGAAGGGGAGGAGCCGCTACAAGTGTGCAAGACTGAAGGGGAGGAGCCGGTACACCTATGCCAGACTGGAGGGGAGGAGCCGGCTCACCTGTGCAAAACTGAAGGGGAGGAGCTGGCACACCTGTGCAAGACTGAAGGGGAGGAGCCGGTACACCTGTGCAAGACTGAAGGGGAGGAGCCGGTACACCTGTGCAAGACTGAAGGGTGTATTTATTTTCCTAGTAATTCCGGCGATTAGCGACTTGTTGTCGTGACTGCGATATTGTGGCGGACAGTTGGAGACTGACTCACACTTTGTGGGAACCAGTGACCCTCATAGAGTGATCAATAATACACTAAACTATACACTGTACTAATGACACCGGGCAAGAAGGGGTTAAACATCTGGGGAGATCGAAGGGTGCACTGTGTGCCTAGCTATGTGCAATGTGTACTGCGATTTTGCACACGGTTACCGCCCTGTAGCAGTATATCTGCTATGCAGCTTTCAGCAAATGGTTAACAAGAATATCTTCAGATTACAATAATAGGTCGAATGTATCAGCTTAGTCCTCACCCAACCGACGAATATAAAAACAACTTTTTTACTTTTCATCCTTTGCTAATAGAATTCAAATTGACCAATCGCAAGTCCTCAGCCTCATGAGTTTCCCTTCCTTCAAATCCTCCCTCCGGCCTCCCCTCCAGTCTTGCACAGGTGTACCGGCTCCTCCCCTCCAGTCTTGCACAGGTGTACCGGCTCCTCCCCTCCAGTCTTGCACAGGTGTACCGGCTCCTCCCCTCCAGTCTTGCACAGGTGTACCAGCTCCTCCCCTCCAGTCTTGCACAGGTGTACCGGCTCCTCCCCTCCAGTCTTGCACAGGTGTACCGACTCCTACCGCTCAGTCTTGCACAGGTGTACCGGCTCCTCCCCTCCAGTCTTGCACAGGTGTACCGGCTCCTCCCCTTCAGTCTTGCACAGGTGTACCGGCTCCTCCCCTCCAGTCTTGCACAGGTGTACCAGCTCCTCCCCTTCAGTCTTGCACAGGTGTTCCAGCTCCTCCCCTCCAGTCTTGCACAGGTGTACCAGCTCCTCCCATTCAGTTTTGCACAGGTGTACCAGCTCCTCCCCTTCAGTCTTGCACAGGTGTACCAGCTCCTCCCTTTCAGTCTTGCACAGGTGTACCAGCTCCTCCCCTCCAGTCTTGCACAGGTGTATCGGCTCCTCCCCTCCAGTCTTGCACAGTTGTTCCGGCTCCTCCCCTTCAGTCTTGCACAGGTGTACCGGCTCCTCCCCTCCAGTCTTGCACAGGTGTACTGGTTCCTCCCCTTCAGTCTTGCACAGGTGTTCCTGCTCCTCCCCCTCAGTCTTGCACAGGTGTACCGGTTCCTCCCCTTCAGTCTTGCACAGGTGTACCAGCTCCTCCCCCTCAGTCTTGCACAGGTGTACCAGCTCCTCCCCTTCAATCTTGCACAGGTGTACCGGCTCCTCCCCCTCAGTCTTGCACAGGTGTATCAGTTCCTCCCCTTCAGTCTTGCACAGGTGTACCGGCTCCTCCCCCTCAGTCTTGCACAGGTGTATCGGCTCCTCCCCTCCAGACTTGCAAAGGTGTACCGGCTCCTCCCCTTCAGTCTTGCACAGGAATTCCCTCACTTCCTGCTGTGTCTCCGGGAGAGGAAGTAAAGGCGGTTTGGCTCCTTGACCGAATGTTCCGCATACAAACGGCATCTACTGTATCTCTCTCTGAGAGAGGAAGAAAAAACTAACCTTTTGTTTTCTTCACGCCACCCTGCATCCCCGCCGTGAGACATGGCCGCATCGGACGCGGGTCATCGCAGGCGCCCCAGGAGAAGGGATGCGTGTTATTAGGACTGCGGTGAATCACCGGAGGAACTCCTCCTTATCTGAAGATGGAAATATCATGAGAGACAAGTAATGATCAATAAATGTGTCTGTTTCCTCCCTTCCACCTTTGCTGGGTTTGGCGTATAATTCATCAAAGCGATATCACCCCCTCATCATTTCCAGCAGCTGGTTCAATCCAGAGTGTGCAGCTTTAATCTTTGTCTTTTACCGTTTCCTTTCTCTTGCAGCGTCCTATGGAGCCACCCTTGTATGCAGGGACTGGAGTTGTGTCTCCCTACGCTGTGTGCATCAACAGAAACACACAGCCCCATAACCAGGGATGGAAAGGCACTAGCCTGCTCCCTCCTCCTCCTCCAGGCTAATAGACTGACTGAAGACTGCACTGTCCACTGTTAAAGTGATTGTAAAGGTCAAATAAATGTTCTTGTATAACAAACATCACCAGGTGAAAACAGGTAAAAAAGTCTAAAAAGAGAAAACTAATGCAGCCACCAGATCTGATCACCACCCCAAGGTTTCCCATTTCCTTTCTCTTGCAGCGTCTTATGGAGCCACCCTTGTATGCAGGGACTAAAGTTGTGTCTCCCTACGTTGTGTGCATCAATAGAAACACACAGCCCCATAGCCAGGGATGGAAAGGCACCCTCCTCCTCCTCCTCCAAGCTAATACCCTGATTGGAGACTGCACTGTCCACTGTCAGAGTGATTGTAAATGGTTAAAAATAAATAATAACAAACCTGTAATACTTCCCTGCTCTGTGTCATGGTTTTGCACAAAGCAGCCCCGATCCTCCTCTTCTCGGGTCCCCCGTTGGTGCTTCTGGCTCCGCCCCTTTCTTAGTGACCACATAGCAAACTGCTTGCTATGGTACTGGTGCGAGTTTGATCCTAAGCGAGGCTCTGTGTGTCCATTGACACACACAACACGGCTTGGCTCTGCCCCCTCCTCACATGTTGCGACCAGGGGCGGACTGACAACTCATTGGGCCCCCGGGCAATAGGGGATCATGGGGCCCCTGTGTCCTCGCCCACACCCAAAAAAGCCTATGAAAAAGCCAATGAAAGGTACCAGGGGCATCTCATGGGGCCCCCTACTGACCCCAGGCAGTGCCCAAGTGCTTGAATGGTCAGTCCGCCCCGGGTTGCAACTGAAGCAATAGCTCCCGCTGCTGCCTCCATCTCCAATAAGGAGAGAGAGAGCAGAGAGAGTTGCTGCTCTCGGGCACAGGGCTGGATCAAGGTCTGGCTCAGGTAAGTATTTAGAGGGGGAGCTGAACACAGAAGGATTTTTACACCACTTACAGTAGGTGGTGGCGCCCTCTTCCTTTTATTATTTATATAGTTTTATTTATTATTTGTACAGGTTTTTTATACCTTAATGAAGAGAATGCCCACGTGGAAGAAAAATATATTTGAAATATATTTAAAAAATATTCTTCCCAAATATATTGACATATATTTGAAATGCTACAATTGGCCATATTCAATATATTTCAAAATATATTTCAATAAATATATATATATATATATATATATATATATATATATATATATATATATATATATACTGCATGTTGAAATGCATTTTTTATATAAAATATTTTTTAAAAAATATTTTTTTTAAATATATTCTTCAGATTTTTTTTAACATATAAAAAAGTATTTCTAACATATATTTTACATATATTTGTAAATGCATTCCAAAAATGTAGATTTGTATTTTTAAAGACATACAGTATATTTGAATTTGTATTTTTAAAAATATTTTTCACATATTTTGTAATAAAAACGCATTTCAACATGTAGTATATATATATATATATATATGTGTGTGTATATATATATATATATATATATATATTATTTTTTTTTAAAATATATTGAATATGGCCAAAATTGTAGCGTTTCAAATATATGTCAATATATTTGGGAGGAATATTTTAAAAATATATTTCAAAAACATTTTTTTTCCATGTGGGCATTCTTTGCATTAAGGTAAACCTGTACAAATGATAAGTAAAACTATATAAATAGTAAATAAAAGAAAGCGGCGCCACCACCTACAAAAAAACCTGTGTTCAGCTCCTCCTCTAAATACTTACCTGAGCCAGACCTCGATCCAGCTCTGTGCCTGAGAGCAGCAACTCTCTCTGCTCTCTCTCTCTCCTCACTGGACATGGAGGCATGTCAATATATTTGGGAAGAATATTTTTAAAATATATTTCAAATATATTTTTATTCTATGTGGGTGTATTAAGGCAAAAAAAAAACAAAAAAAAACCTTCTGCTCTTAGAGCCACTTCTGGTGAAGACCAGAAGTCCAGGGAAGCAGCACTGAGAGAGCAGGAGCCAGCAGCATTGAAAAGCTGTAAACTGGAAGTGCTGGAGTACGTTTACTGGGGGATGTTTCTTTGATTGTGCTCAGTGGGTTCAACTTAAAACACTTGAGGGGTTTATTTACTAAAGCTGAAGAGTGCAAAATCAGGATCGCTTCTGCATAGAAACCAATCAGCTTCCAGGTTTTATTGACAAAGCTTAGACAGAAGCCGATTGGTTTCTGTGGAGAAGCAATCTTGATTTTGCACTCTCCAGCTTTAGTAAATAAACATTAGATATCCATGCGTGGGAGACGGAGATGAAAAATCCCTCCAAATCCTTGTGAAAAGGTTTTACTGGTACCACACCCCTAACTGAAAATGTCGTCAATATAACCCTTCCAGAAGAGACTAATGGGGTTTTAAAGGCATCAGAACCATATAAAACAACAATTGTACAAAAAATGGGAAACAAAAGATAAAAAAAGAATTCAGCACCTTTTATGGAGTATTGGTGGAAGATAACAATCAAAAGCATAAATGGAGGGTCATAAAATTCAAATGTTGTGAATGGACAGAACTACAATTAGTAGCCAACCAATACGGTGGGTTTTTAACTCCATAAAAGGTGCTGGATTCTTTTTTTTATCTTTTGTTTCCCATTTTTTTTGTACAATTGATATTGTTTCATATGGTTTTGGTGCCTTTAAAACCCCATTAGTTTCTTCTGGCTAGAGTTATATTGATGACATTTTAGTAAATAAACCCCAGAGGGCGGAATACTACTTTAACCTTCTCTAATATTTATAGGTAAAGTTGATCCAGGGAATATCCAATTGCCTCTCGGGGGATCAGGAAGGAATTTTTTTCCCTGCAGGAGCAAATTGGATCGTGCTTTGCTGGGTTTATTTTGCCTTCCTCTGGATCAACTGTGGGTGTAGGATTATAACTTTTTTCTTTTTTTTAATGGTTGAACTGGATGGACTTTTGTCTTTTTTCAGCCAGACTAACTATGTAACTATACGACTATGTAACTATGTTCTCTCGCCTTTCTGCATGCTGTGGGTTGATCCCTGTTGTGCGGAGGACAAACCGCCTGTTGGAATCACCGAACCGCCCTGCACAGTGCAGCTCATATCAGCCTCAGCAGAAGAGATCGCAGGGGAAATCAGGGATTTGTTTTAGGTCCCATTGGTGATTTGGAATTGTGGAATCCGTGCCATTGCGCCTGCGATTCCAAATCGCATGGCAATCGCCGCAAATTACGCAACACATGCTTCTATCTAAACGGCACCCCAATATTGCTGCAGTTGTGATGCGACAAAATCTCGTGAAGTTCATCACCTCCCAAAAAAAGGAGCGGGAGCATCCTTTGGGTGACAAACGTGCATAGAGCAGCTCATCGTAGTGAATGGCCTGCCCTGTGTGTGATGTGCAAAATCTGGTGAAAATTGCAAGTGGGAATGTGAGTATGAATGGGGCCTTAGGGCCCCCCCCTCAGTCAGAGATTGCCGAGGCAGAGTCATCTAAGAAATCCAAATCCATCCAAGTCATAAGATATTCAACATCTATGTAGAATCCGATGGATGAGGATACGGGGAAGTGTCAGCGTTCATCCACATCCAATCCATCAAATCTCGTACAACCCGTGAGAAGTCGTACTGCGCAGATTATCTGGATTGATTGTTCCTGTATGACTTGAAAACTGCAAATAAAGATTTAAAAAAAAAAATGTAGAAGCTGTAACATGTTACCATTTTTTTTCCACATGTTAAAATCTGTTTTTTTATGCTAGAAAATTACTTGAACCCCTCGCCCTCTAGAGGATCCCCCCTCCCTTCCTGACTAGGCCATTTTTCTTCAATACGGCGCTGCATTACTTTACTGACAATTGTGCAGTCATGCAACACTGTACATAAATTATATTTATGTCCTTTTTCCCCACGAATAGAGCTTTCCTTCGGTGGTATTGGATCGCCTGTGCGGTTTTTATTTTTTGCGCTATCAACAAAAAAAGCCAACAATTTAAAAAACAAAAACTAATATTTTTGACTTTTTGCTATAAAACATCCAATAAAAAAAATGTAAAAAATCAAATTTCGTCATAAATTTAGGCCAAAATGTATCCTGCTCCGTGTCTTTGCTAAAAAAATCCCAATACGTGTAAATTAATTGGTTTACGTGAAAGTTATAGCGCCTACAAATGGCGGTATATATACTGGGATTTTTTTTTTCAAAACTAGCAATGGCGGTGATCAATGACTTATAGCGGGACTGCGGTGGACATTCTGACACTGGGGGGACACTTGACTGTCACTGACATCCCCAGTGACACCAATACAGTGATCAGTGCTAATAAAAAGCACTGACACTGTACTAATGACACTGGGCAGGAAGGGGTTAACATCTGGGGCCATCAAAGGGTTAACTGTGTGCTGTGTTTTACTAGGGAGATATGCTGTGCAGAGAGATACAAAGCAGCATGTCCTTGCTGACGGGAGAGAGACCTGTGTTGTTAACACACAGACCTCTCCCCTGTCATCTTTACCCGAGGATCGCCGAGTGCCGGACTCGGTGATTGACATCTCTAGCCACCAATAGTAGCGCGGGTAGGGGGCGGCGCACACACGCTCCCTACCTGGAAATGCAAATCACGTATATATATATGATTTTGTGCAGCCCTGCAGCAGTACTTCTGCTATAGGGCGTCAGGAAAGTGGTTAGCCTCCTGGATCACTTTGCATGAAAATACAATTCCAAGCTCAAGGCTGAAATTGTTTTAACCCCTTAAATCCCAGAACCTTGGTAGACAAGGGGTTAAAATAATCCCTGTTCAGGCACTTCCTGTTATAGGGTGACAACACTCTGTCCCTGTCTCCCATTTTTTCCCTTGTGTTGTCACCCCATCACACGCTTCCCTCTGGTGGACACTACATGCAGTTGTGTTGACACGCATTGTTCAGATATGATCCACTGTAGTCACTATCAGAGCAATGAGGTGCAGTTGACACTGAAGTGGGAGTGGAAAAGAGCCTGAAAAAGGCACAAAGGTGTGAAAAGGGCGGGGACAAAGGTGAAAACCGGTGAATTCTATGTAAAATCCTATTTATATTGGTGTATATATATATATATATTGGTAGCTGGGTGTCCAGGGAACATCAGTCGCTGAGGCCACATGACTATGGCAGCTTGGGATTGGCCTTGCCCACCCGCCCGCGGACTTGATATACAAAGATTACAATAAAAGGAGTGCAGTTCTTCAGACATTGGCACAGCTGCAGAGCGGTCTGGATGCCATTAGACGTTCACACTCGTTCAGGATCTGATTTTGCTGCAAACCCATTTAGTAGCGTACACAGCACTCCGCTGAGCCGAAACAATGTTTATCCGAGGACCGCCGGTAATTTGCATCGGAAAAGTGAGAAGAAATGGAATTCTTTGTCGTGTAATTATAAAGCATTAAAGCGGAGAATCGGGAAGAAGTACGATGATAGAGGGGCAGGCATGTTCTCTTATACATATAAATATATATAAGGTGCAGCGCTATAATAGCATAAATGACATACATAACATATTATAAATAAAGTGCAAATATCAAATCACATTGAGGTGAGATTGAGTGAGATGAAAAGTCCCAAAATAAGGTCAAGCGTGGGGATCCAATAGATCCTAGTAGGTGCGTGGGATAAAGTTCAGTGTATCACAAAGTGAATCTGGGGTAAAAATTGCGCACTCACCAGAAGTGCGTCAAAAAAATGCATCTAAGATTTATCCTGTAGTATCGGATAGCGGTCATCAATTGCCAAGATAGGGACAGGGTCATACACCTTCCAATCGCAAAGAGAAGAGTTTCAGGAGAACAGGTGGGACAGGTCTGGCTAGTGCTACTCAGGAGGAGGAGAACCTCCTCCTTGTGCATTGAGACTTCAGGCTGATACGGAAACAGATTTCATTACTGTCCTGGATAAGACCCTGTACTAAGGAAGAGTCCCCACTTGCAGAATCTGCTCAAAAAGGGGACCCCGGATGGTGACACGCCTGAGATACGTATATGAATTTTGGAGTATTTAACCCAAGTTGCAATTCCCTTCCTGTATCCTTGTTGGGATTTATCTAGGAGAAGATGATGTGCTGGTGATCCATGTCCCTGCCCGTGATTGGTCTTGGCGTCATCCGTGATATTGTGGCAGCACCCAAGTATTGCAGAGTTCCCCTTTAAACTTTAACATTTCTAACAGCTTCTGTTTGCAAAAGCAAGGTCACCAGCTCACTTACCTCCCCCCTCCCTTATTTCCTGTGAAGTAATGTGTCCCAATTTGTAGCTGGTATTCTTCGCTGTAGCTGGTACTCAAGGCCATTATACCGGACAGTTTAGAAAGTCTTTTGAATGTACAGAAAGTGAAAGAGGAAATATATGCATTGTGACGTAATTGTTGGTATACACACCATGTAAGAGGCTTTTGAAGGCACATAGCTTTGCAGACACGAGTCCTTGCTAAGTCTCAACCAGCGCTGGTTAAATAAAAGGTTTGTTTTCCTCAAGTGTGTGTCCGGAGTTTTACCTGGTATTCCCAAAGTTGCTACTATAATATATCACCACAGCAAAAAGACAGGGGAAAAAAAATGACAGATCAGCACTTGCAGTGCACCATACTCCTATATCCACATTACAGATCTGCAGGGAAGAAAATAAACATCTTGGGGTTTGTTTTTAAAAAGTTATACGTATTCATCCAACAAAACTGCCGGTACATTCGTTCTGTGTGCACGGGGAAAAATCCAAAGTTTTCCTTCTCTATTTCTTCTGCAGGTCGAATGTTATTCATTCATTAGAGTGGGGTGGTAAAATACTGGCATTCTGGCCACTGGATGGCGATGCAGATCATACTTATTACCTCCATCTAGTGGCCATGATGCAGTATATTCCCAGCGAGCTCCTAGCATCCTGTAGCAAGCTGACAATGCAGTCCCTGCTGTGCAGAAATCCCAAAAAGTGGTGCCATTCTTGTCCAATTCCCTTCAGCTGGGCTAGAAAGCACCTCCCCTTTAGGATATGAGGATAATAGTGGGGTGGAGGTGTTCTGTAGTCTACACAGAGGAGAACTGGTCAAGGCTGACAACACCGATTTGGATTTCAGAGCAGCAGGGGCCAAGCTGTCAGTTCTCTACAGGATATTACCACATTTTGGCCACTAGATGGAGCCAAGGATTATAGGAAATGCATATGATCCTCAGCTCCATCTAGTGGCCATAATATGATATCCACCCACTGAGCTCCTAACTTACAGTGTATAGGGAGTTGACAACTCAGTCCCTGCTGTACAGAAATCCCAAAAGTGGTGCCATTCTTGTCCAATTCCCTTCTGCTGGACTAGAAAGCACCTCCCCTTTAGGATACAAAGATAATGGTGGGTGGGGGTGTTCTGTAGTCTACATAGAGAACTGGTCACGGCTGACAACACTGCTTTGGATTTCAGTGCAGCAGGGGCCAAACTGTCAGCTCTCTACAGCAGGGGTCTCCAAACTATGGCCCTCCAGGTGTTGAGGAACTGCAAGTCCTTGCAAGACTTTGACAGCCACAGCCAAGACTCCCTTAGGCAGAGGCATGATGAGACTTGTAGTACTTCATTAGCTGGAGGGCCATAGTTTGGAGACCCCTGCTCTACAGGATATTAGGAGCTCACTGGAAAAATACATTTTGGCCACTAGATGGAGCTGAGGATCATAGGAAATGCGTATGATCCTCAGCTCCATCTAGTGGCTATAATATGGTATCTACTCATTGAGATCCCAACATAGTGAGTTGACAACTCAGTTCCTGCTGCAGTTAAAAACCAAAGTGTTTCCCAGTTCTCTCACCCCCATATCACTAGAGAACGTGTCCCCTTTGTGACATGGAGGAGGTATTCTGTAATCCAGCAGAGCAGAGCTGGCCAAGCTACCATATTATAGCCAATAGATGGAGCTGAGGATCATACGCATTTCCTATGATCCTCAGCTCCATCTAGTGGCTATAATATGGTATCTACTCACTGAGCTCATAACATAGTGAGTTGACAACTCAGTTCCTGCTGCACTTAAAACCAAAGTGTTGCCCAGTTCTCTCTAGAAAACGTGTCCCCTTTGTGATATGGAGGAGGTATTCTGTAGTCCAGCATAGGAGAGTTGGCCAAGGCTGACAACTCCGGTTGGGATTTCAGCACAGCAGGGACCAAGTTGTCAGAAACTTAATGAGAAAATACACTATTGGCCACTAGATGGAGCTGAGGATCTTAAGAAATAAGTATGATCCTCAGCTCCATCTAGTGGCCATATTGTGGTATTTTAATGAACCACAAATTGTTTCTCAAACATTCGACCTGCAGAGGAAATAGAACATTTGATTGGTGCACAGAACGAATGTACCAACATTTTTGTTTGAGGAACAGCTATGCAAAATGAGGCAGGGTGTCCCTTTAAAGATTTATAATAGATGTTGCATTGTATAGATGTATCTACGGCTAAACCCATTCAAAGGACAATGAGATTCAGTGAAGGTGGTGGTTGACCTGGGTGTTCAGTACATTTCCAGGAATCAGGGTGACATTCATGATCCTCCTAGGCACTGCAGTGGAGTCAGGAACTCGACATGATAAAAAGGACTGGAGCTCTTGATGATGGCTCTCTGAGGACCTGAGCTCGGCTAGAACAGTGGATTTCACCGGCAGTGCCCTCTTTGGTGTGCAGATCAATCGGTAGGATTGACATCCTCCGCTGGGAGGCTCACTGTCGAGATCATTTTCTTGCGATTGAAGGGTTGGCGGGTCGGGGGGCCAGGTGCTAAATTTTCTAATTGCCTTTGATAGCAGATTTGGCAGCTTTTGACTTGGAAAACAGAAAAATAAAAGTCACCTATTTCCCAAATCTGGAAGATCTTTAAAAACATCAACCGAAACGTTGGAGGAACATCAGTGGAGGCATTGGAGGAACATCAATGGAGACGTAGGGGCACAGCTTGAGGCAGCCGCACCACTCTCTGTGGGAATTTAGAGTTTCCTTTAAACTCGCAGGCGTTTTATATGAATGAGGTTTAGTTTCAATATGGAAGCGGTAAAAAAAGATTGACGCAGACACGGGATGAGCTGCAGCCAAGGATTTCATGTAGGGTTGGTAGCATGTCTGTCCAGCTGCATTTTTCTGCACACCACAGCAAATGTATGGTGGGAACGGGGAGTGCCTAAAAATGCAGCTCGTGGCACATAGATGCTCAGCAGTTCACACAATCTTCATGCACATGGGTACAAAGTACGCTGCATTCTGAGCCATGATGTGTACTTTTTTTTTTTATGGATCTGAACGCAATGGTATGGTATGCTACAGGCCTCAATCTAGAGCTGCATAAAAGAAGAAACAAATCTGCATCCATGGTCCTGAACATGGACTGTAACTCTACGCATGTAAATGCTTGTGCTAACACTTACCGGTGTAGAGCATACTCTATTGTTTCTGAATACCAAGCAGCAGGAGCTGCCTGTGTCCTAGAAACCAAGGATGCTAGGCATCAGAAGCCACCTGTGTCCTAGCAACTAAGGATCCTAGACATCAGGAGCTGCCTGTGTCCTATTAACCAAGGATGCTAGGTATCAGAAGCCACCTGTGTCCTATCAACTAAGGATATTAGACATCAGGAGCTGCCTGTGTCCTAGAAACCAAGGATGCTAGGTATCAGAAGCCACCTGTGTCCTATCAACTAAGGACCCTAGGCATCAGGAGCTGCCTTTGTCCTAGAAAGCAAGGATGCTAGGCATCAGAAGCCACCTGTGTCCTAGCAACTAAGGATCCTAGACATCAGGAGCTGCCTGTGTCCTAGAAACCAAGGATGCTAGGCATCAAAAGCTGCCTGTGTCCTAGCAACTAAGGACCCTAGGCATCAGGAGCTGCCTTTGTCCTAGAAAGCAAGGATGCTAGGCATCAGAAGTCACCTGTGTCCTAGCAACTAAGGACCCTGGGCATCAGGAGCTGCCTTTGTCCTAGGAACCTGCGGATGCTAGGCAGCATGAGCCGACTGTGTCCTAGCAACAAAGAACACTAGTCGGCAGTAGCTACCAGCATTCTACAAAATGAGGATGCTTGTCATCAGGAATCACCTGCGTCCTAGCAACTGAGGAAGCTGGGTGACAGGACCCACCTTCATCCTAGTAATTGAGAAGCCACCGATGCCTTACCAACCAAGGATGCTAGAAGCTGCCTGCATCCTAGCAACCAAGAACCCTAGGTGTTAGGACCTGGCTGTGGCTAGCAACTGAGGCTGCAATATGGCATGAGCTAGGCACAAGATATACTTGCATCTTAGGGACCAAGGATGCTTGGACATTAGGAGCTGCCTGCATCCTAGCAACAAAGGATGCAAGGTGGCAAAAGCCATCTGCATCCTAACAACCGAGAATGTCATGAGCCACCTGCATCAAAGCAGCCGAGGAAACTAGGCGCCAAGAGATGCCTGCATCCTAGCAACTGAGGACCCTAGGTTTCAGGAGCTGCTTGCATCCTAGCAAATAAGGACCCTGGCTTCAGGAGCTGCTTGCATCCTAGCAACTAAGGATCCTAGGTTTCAGGAGTTTCCTTTGTCCTAGGAACCGAGGACTCTAAAGCTTCAGGATTATCCTTTGTTCCAGCAACCAAGGACCCTAGCCTTCAGGAGCTGCCTGTGTCCTAGCAACCAAGAACCCTAGAGGTTAGGACCTGGTTGTGGCTAGCAACTGAGGCTGCTATATGGCATGAGCCATCAAGAATGCTAGGAACAGGAGCTACTTGCATCTTAGGGACCCAGGATGCTTGGACATTAAGAGCTGCCGGCATCTTTTCGATTTTCGACCCATGTATGGCCGGCCTAAATGCAACTAGCTGAAGTGTTCACATTTGTCCTGATAAGAACTGATTCTCTGCACAGTAGCACACAGGCTGGGACAGGGGCGGACTGACAACTCATGGGGCCCCTGGGCAATAGGGGATCATGGGGCCCCTGTGTCCTTGCCCAAACTCAAAAAAGCCTATGGAAAAGGTACCAGGGGCATCTCATGGGGCCCCCTACTGACCCCAGGCCCTCGGACAGTGCCCGAATTTTCAAATGGTCAGTCCGCCCCTGGGCTGGGAGAGGGAAGAGCAATACTTAGAGCCAATCAGGTTATACTGCATGCACATGTGCTGAAAAATAAACATGCTGGCAGGATGATGGAGGGAAGTGATAACCTCATCAGTCTGCTGCTGCTCCTTCACTGCCCAATCACAGGCTAGGGGCAAGGAAGAAAAAAACTGCATTCGAATAAAACGGGCAGTAGCTAGAAAATCCGCCGACTTTATTGTCCTTTTCTCACTTTGCAATGAAAGGTCCCTTCTATGGATTTGTAAACGGTTAATAAATATTCTCCCCTATCCCAAAGTAAAAACATTTGTAAACAGTTAATAAGTAGTCCCCCCTCAAGTGACAAGGAGTCGTCATTCATGCAGCCCCCCCAAGAGGCACAATGAAATTCTTCCTATTTTGGTTATGGTTGTCACAGGACAGAAAGCAATAAAAATCCTAAAAATTTATGTAATGGGTTTCTGGAGCTAATTTGTAAAATGAAAGACTTCCCACGTCCTCAGCGGCAGCATGAGCCGTGCCTGGATCATAATGAAGAGATTTGCTGTGGGAAGCGGCCTTTAGCACAGAGGGGAAGGAGGATGATCTATCAGGAGGGTTACAAGTACTTCTGTTAGATGAAAGCTTCCGAGTGTTCGGAGACCTTCGATCAGGCGAGGTCTGAGGGTTTGCATTGAACACGGATCCTGCAAGCTCTTCCATTAGGCGGGATTCACAGCTACTCTCATGCGATTAAACCCTCATAACCACAACCACTAGAAATGTGCATTGCCGCTCATTCTGAACTGCATTGAAAAGAACGTACACACGCGCAAATGTACTAAAGATGCATTTTCTTCTAGTTAATAGATAGGAAAGTATAGCATTTGCTTGTTTTTACCCTTTTTCTTTTATATCATCAGTTGCTTCCTGGTTTTTGGCCTAAGCCAGGGGTAGGCAACCTGAGAGCCGCAGGACTACAAGTTCCATCATGCCTCTGCAAGTGATAGCTGTAACTGTCAGTTTTGTAATCTTTGCAATGCCTCATGGGAAATGTAGTTACACAATAGCTAGAGAGCCACAGGTTGCCTACCCCTGACCTAAGCCAACATCATACATCCCAGAAATCTATTAAGATTTTTTTTTTACATTTCTTTAGTTACTTCCTGGTTTCTATGCCTAGGCTAATGATGTCTGTGGGGAAATATGTAAGGGGGAATACCTTACAATGTCAAACATCCCAGGAGTCTTCAGGAGGCGGGGCTTTCTCAGCTAAGCACACCCTCCTGCTTACACGCCTGAGCTAAAGGCAGATGGATTACAGGAGGTAAATGGTACAATAATCATCTGCCCTGGCTCAAGATGGGCACAGCTAGAAATGCTAGTGGGTGCTATTCAAAGTCAGTAAAATAAAGCATGGAGACACGGTTGGATGGGAAGGTTTGCTTTGAATATGATATATATATATACACACACACAGGCATACCTCAGGTTATGAACGCCTCAGTTGTCATTTTCGATTTAGCAATGAAAATCCATTGAAAATAATGCCTCGGTTTACAAATGTTTTTCACAATACGAAGTAAGCTTCCCCAGGATGCATTGCGCCTGGGAGGTTTAAAGCGCCGGCCCCGTGCCTTTAAAGTGCACTTTATAAAGTTTTGAACAAATACAACTTTTTTTGACTTTTTTCTGTCCTCTGGAACGGATTAATAGGTTTTTAACGCATTTACAATTTTTTTTTAATCATGTCCCTGTAAAGTATTTATGCCTTTAAAGAGCACTTTATAAAGTTTTGAACAGATAAAAAGACTTTTTTTTCTCTTACATTTTCCTGACCTCCGGAACGGATTCGTTGGTTTTTAATGCATTTACAATTTTTTTTTAATCATGTCCCTGTACAGTATTTATGCCTTTAAAGTGCACTTTATAAAGTTTTGAACAGATAAAAAGACTTTTTTTAAAAAAAATTTTCTGACCTCTGGAACGGATTAATTGGTTTTCAATGCATTCCTGTGGGAAACCGCGTTTCGGTTTATGAATTTTTCACAATACGAAACGTCCCGGAGAACGCATTAAGTTCATAAACCGAGGTACGCCCTATATATATATATATATACACACACTCACCGGTTACTTTATTAGGTCCACTTTGCTAGTTCCGGGTTGGACCCCTTTTGCCTTCAGAACTGCCTTCATTCTTCATGGCATAGATACAACAAGGTGTTGGAAACGTTCCTCAGAGATTTTGGTCCATATTGACATGAGTTACTGTTGCCTTCCTATCATCTGGAACCAGTCTGCCCATTCTCCTCTGACATCAACAAGGCATTTTCCTCCACACAACTGCCGCTCACTGGATATTTTCTCTTTTTTTGGACCATTCTCTGTAAACCCTAGAGATGGTTGTGTTTGAAAGTCCCAGTAGATCAGCAGTTTTTGAAATACCATCCATCTGGCACCAACACCCGTGCCACGTTCAAAGTTACTTAAATCCCCTTTCTTCCCCATTCTGATGCTCGGTTTGAACTTCAGCAAGTCGTCTTCACCACGTCTAGATGCTTAAATGCATTGAGTTGCTGCCATGTGATTGGCTGATTAGCAATTTGTGTTACCAAGAAATTGAACAGGTGGACCTAATAAAGTGGCCGGTGAGAGTGTGCGTATGTATATATATCTTAGATTGTAAGCTCCCAGGATCAGGGCCCTCCTATCCCTCTTGTATTGAACTGTATTGTCTCCTGTTATATTGTAAAGCGCTGAGCAAACTGTTGGCGCCATAAATCCTGTATAATAATAATATATATTATATAAAAAGTATAAATTTAATATTTTGTCAGAAAATTCCTGCTACCTCACTTCAGGTTGGCCCTTTTTGCAGGTATAGCTATGTAAAACGTTAAAAAATAAGAGCCTATTGTTTAAAATGCAGCAATGCAGTCTACCCCTGCTCTGCACATGCTCAGTTGCTCTCTCTTTTGTAGAGGTCGATCTGCTGAAAGCCTAAAGATTTACTGCTGCTTGGGGGCTTTGGGCTTCAGCAAAATGGCGGCCCCCAGCTGGATGAAACAGGAGCAATGCTGGAGGCAATTTACAGCACACACTATGGTGGCATAGTTCTGAATGTGGAATGTATGTTCCTTGATAAGAACATTTTTTATCAAGTTGTTATGGGTAAAGATCCGCTTTAAGGAGCATTTTTGGTTTGTGGTACTCAGATGCAGTGTAGTTCCACTTTCAGGGTCCATAGCGTGCATGCGTGTTAGTTCACCTGTATTAGTATGTGAGTGTGGTGGTGCCGTTAGACTGTAAAATCTCTAAAACTCTGCACAATATGATTCAGATTCTAAAACAGTAACTCCACTTTTGTTGAGGGAAAAAAAAAAAACCTTCCCCTCTGGGTGATCGCTGCCCATTGCTAGGATTTTATCAACCTTTGTTGCAGATTCCTACCTTGTGTTAATCTGAAGAAATATCGGTTTGTTTCCCCGTGTCCTGCGCAGAGTGAATCTGTATGGGAGCGACTTTATAATTATCAATCAGCTGCTGCACATGCAGGGCTGAAATGGAGGAAGGTGGCAGGGTCTGCATTCCTTTAGGCGTGATTTCCCTTTGGCAGTATCTCAGCAAAAATGACATTTTTGTTGCAGAGGATGCCGAAAATGTGACTTGTATCTTAGTGCAGACTTTTGGGAAAATCAGAGAGCCAATAACACAAGCAGGAAATGACAATGTCAGGGGGTGCTATGTATACCATCCGTGTACAGACCGCCTCCAGGCTGCCATATTGCATTTTACAGAAAATGACAGCACTGCCGATTGAAAAGGAAAGATAATTTTTAACAACATTCAATTACAATATGACTTGAGTTGCAGTTGTACACGCTAGATTATTTCTTTATTTGCTGTTTTTTTTTTCTCCTCAGGAAAGTGGAGTTGCCCTTGAAATGAGTTGGTCACTTTCTTTTCCCTTTCTTTTCTTTCTCTCTTTTCTTTTTTCTCTCTCTCTCTGTTTTTGGTGTGACTGGGCAGCTGCATTTAGTTGTTATAACCAGTTACATTACTGTTTTGTAACTTATGTGCCATTGATAGCCCCTGCGTGGGCGTACCTTTTGCCCTGTTGGCATTAGAGCATTGTTTTTCCTTTTTTTTTATTTTGCATATTGTTTATCTGTGCAATTGATAGCCCCTGCGTGGGCGTGTTTTATTGCCTCTGTTTATACTGTTTAAAATTTAATAAAAACCATTGAAATAGAAATGAGTTGGTCACAAACTTAGACATAAAAGAGAGACATAAACAAGAAAATAAATCATTTACTTCATATTGACAATAAAAACCTGAAGACAGCCCCTCAGGGCGGGCAGACGTGGGCAGGGCTTGATGCGTTCTGACGGCTTGATGACATTGAGACGGTGCTAGACATGCAGCGCAGTGACCACAAGGATGGGGCGCAATCTGGTCGAATTTTTCTGTTCTTCTGCTCAGCTGACCTCCAGAGGAAACCATTCCTATATTCCTGAATTCATACAATGTCCTGCCTCGTTCCTTCTGTATAAAGACGCGGGAATTACAATGTTCCATCTGTCTATAATTCATATGCTACACTGAAACAGACCCATTATACAGATTGTAGCAATCATGGCGCACGAACGATTGTCTTGCCATTTACAGGTTCGCTGTACATTGTTCCTTTGCTGGCTAGATGAGCGGCCCATCATACAGCCGATGGGGAGCGACGTTCTGCAGCATTTCCATCAGTAAAAAAGCAAGGCCAAGAGAGTATCTACAAGATCACCATGGGGCCATGGAAATAAAGAGGAACCTTACTTTGGCTGGTTCGCTCCCTCCCCCCGATGTACTACAGGTTTTTTTTTGAGGTGGGGGGAGCAAGTACTATATATTATTGATACCTGCTCCCACTTCTGCAATCTTCGCCTAGGGTGGGGATGATGCCCCTTGTCCTGCCCCCTCTCCTCCCACCTAGGGTGGGGATGATGCCCCTTGTCCTGCCCCCTCTCCTCCCGCCTAGGGTGGGGATGATGCCCCTTGTCCTGCTCCCTCTCCTCCCGCGGCCCATCACATGTACCATTCACAGAGCACCATGCAAGCTCACGCATGGGCAGAGGAGCCGGCTGGGCTTCCTCAGAAAGACACAGTTGGCTCCCACATCCAAGATGGCAAGAGGGGGGGAGGAGCAAGTACTGGTTTTGTTGGTACCCGCTCCCACAATCCTCGCAAAAGAAAAACACAAAAGGGCGCACTCTCCTCCTGTATTACCATAGTTACAAATTAATTTATTAAAAACGTGACAAATAGATATTCACAAAACTAATGTAAAAACCGAACATGAAGCCAAAAGGGTCAATGTCACACAACTGGAGTCCTGCGATGAGGGTGCCCGGTGGGAAATACTGACACGTTTCGGGAACTCTTTGAAAAAGGGAGTTCAACTCCCGAAACGCGTCTTTTCCCTCCGGGCTCCCTCATCGCAGGACTCCAGTTGTGTGACATTGACCCATTTGCCTTCATGTTCGGTTTTTACATTTGTTTTGTGAGTATCCAATTGTCACATTTTTAATAAATTCATTTGTAACTACGGTAAGACACGAGGAGAATCCGCCCTTTGTGTTTTCCTTTTGCTAGCATCAAGACTCCCCCATCTTTAGAGGGCTGCACCCCACCAAGTGACAGTTACCGTTTTATATGTGGAGCTTGAAGATTAGAGCGCTGGCGGTTGTTTCATTTGGATGTTCCCACAATCCTCACCTAGGGCGAGGATGGCGTCCCTTGTCCTGCCCCCTCACGCAACCTCTTGGGACAGGTCACATGGCCCAGGGGGATCAAGGACCATTTACAGAGCACCTTGCAAGTTCACACCAGTGCATTGGAGTTCCAGCTATGGCTGAGAAAAGGCCAGCCGGCTCCCATATCCAAAATGGCAGCTCCAGGGACCTGTAGCAGTAAGAACCACCAATGGGAAGGCAGCACTGGACTTCAGGCACTGGTAAGTACCTGTTTCTAATCAGCTACAGTATTTGTACCAGCTGAAAAAAAAAATGAAAAATATAGTGAAGTTCTTCTTTTAGGATATACCCCATGCTTCAATGCTCACACCATCTATTGGCTTACTTAAAGGAGAACTCAAATAAAAAAAACTAACTTTTTATGTAAAAAAACAAAAACAAAAAAACACACACACACATCTATATATATATATATATATATATATAGTTTTTTTCTTCTTTTTTTTTTTAATATAAAGTTTTTGGGATATATATATATATATATATATATCAAAAAAATACACACACACATATATATATATATATATACCCAAAAAACTTTATATATATAAAAACCAAACATTTTATTTATATATATAAAAACACTTTTTTTTAATATAAAAAGTTTTTGGGATATATATATATATATATATATATATATATATATATAAACAAAAAAGTACACACACACACACATATATATATATATATATATATATACCCAAAAAACGTTATATATATATATATAAATAAAAAACCCAAACATTTTATATATATATATAATTTTTTTTAATATAAAGTTTTTGGGATATATATATATATATAACAAAAAAATACACACACACACATATATATATACCCAAAAAAAGTTTTTTATATATATATATATATATATATATATATATATATACACACACACACATATATACATATATATAAAAACACTTTTTTTTAATATAAAAAGTTTTTTTGGTATATATGTGTGTATTTTTTGTTTTTATATATATATATATATATATATACCCCAAAAACTTTTTATATTTAAAAAAAGTGTGTATATATACACAAAAACACAAAAAACAACTGCTGCGTTACAAATTGCAGACTTGTATGCCTTTTCCTAGATGGCTGCCGCTTGTTCACCATTGAAGCTTTCACTATACTTCTGCCAGACTTGCAGCTCTCCGTTGCAGCAGCCATCCTGTTGCCTTGTCCCGCCACTTGGCCATTCACGGAATTCTTTGTATTCTGCACACGAACTCACTAAATACCTTGGGGTTAATTTATTAAACTAGAGAATGTAAAATCTGCGCAGCTGTGCATGGTAGCCAATCAAGACAACCTGGAAGGTGACTGGTTTCTATGCAAAGTTGCACCAGATTTTGCCCTCTCCAGTTTTAGTAAATCAAGCCCACAGCGTTCTGTGAATGGATGGGTGGGAGATGGGGCGGGATTATAGTAAAATTTTACTACTTATGCTCAATGCCCGGAGGTGGCATTACACCACCGGACATTTAAAGTAGAATTCCAGCTTTCAGTTCCAAACAGTTTGAGTGGGCCAAGCTGGCCTAAATGAATTATTGAGTGATGTGGTCGCTGTAACAGACTGTTGTAGCATTAGCGGCATACAGTAAGACAGGTAATAGATTGCACGGCTGGAGGGAAGGAAAAACACTTGATTCTGCTATCAACAGTGTCAGTGTTGATGGGGGAATTCCTCCTGCAGTGCCATTGTGCTCTGACAGTGGGGAGCCTTCCCTGTCGGCAGAACACAATGATTACTGTTAGTGGCTATAGCCACCAGAAGTGGTTGCATAAAAATAACTTGAGTGGCTGGTTGTTTTAAAATCGATCAATGGATTGACTTCAGTATAACCAGCCTTCTCATAGATGGATCAACTCTCGGCCCGTCCCTGCTGAACTCCATCTATGGTCGGCTTAAGTGGCAGTGTTCCGGCAGAAGTACGGGCGACATCTGCTGCCAGAATAAATCAACTCAGCCTGAGCGCTTCTCTGCCATTCCGCCTTGGGTATTTTTATTAGTGAATACAAGGCTTCTGCTGATTGGCCCAGGTGGAGAGGCGGGCAGATGGCAACACAATTTCCACCTCAGCCAATCAGAGGGAGGTTTCTGTTTGTTGACAGAAATACAAGGCTTCCCCTGAATGGTGGAGAAGCATTCAGTCCGACTCTTTAGTGCCGGCAGCAGAGGGGAAGTCGCCTGTACTGCTGCTAGAAGAGAGCGCTTGCTGATTGTATGTAGCTAATGCTACTACCGTCCATTACAGCACACACAGCGGAAATAATGTGTTTGGCCCAAATTAACAATTTCAAGTGAACTGAAGGTTGGAATTCTACTGTAAATATTTATGAAAAAAAAAAAAATCCTAGAGTTCTTCTATCTCAAAAAAAAAAAAAAAAAGCCAATACAGCAATCTAGCTGAAAGGCAGGAGATGCACAATTCCCTGCAAATCTGGATGCCGTTTCTCATTGTAAACTTTACTGACTAAAGGGTTAATTTGCCTTCACCAAAAAAAACGCCAATCAGGTAAGTGCCGCCCGTGGATGAAAAACTGTGCAGCTCTGACTAAAGTTGGGTAAGGCCCCTGCTTTAGGTATAGGTTACACTCGAGGCCAGAGGGTCAAACCTGGCCCACCAGGCAATTTCATGTTGCTCTCACACCTTTCCTACAGCAGCGGCACCCCCTTGTCTCCATCCCCAACTTGTCTCAGCAGTGGGCAGCAGAGAGGAGGACAGAACTCCTCCGTCAGATCCTGCACTTCTCTGTGAAGCTGCGGCGCCCCCTTGTCTCTCACTTCCCCCATATCAGCATTTGGCAGCAGAGGACAGAACTCCTCTGACAGACCCTACACTTCTCTGTGAAGCTGCGGCACCCCCTTGTCTCTGACTTCCCCCATATCACCATTTGGCAGCAGAGGAGGACATAACTCCTCCGCCAGACCCTACACTTCTCTGTGAAGCTGTGGCACCCTCTTATCTCTAACCCCCCCCCCGTCCTAATCTGGCAGCAGAGAGGATGACAGAACTCCTCCGACAGACCCTACACTTCTCTGTGAAGCTGCGGCACCCCCTCTTCTCCATCCCCAACTTGTCTCAGCAGTGGGCAGCAGAGAGGAGGACAGAACTCCTCCGTCAGATCCTGCACTTCTCTGTGAAGCTGCGGCGCCCCCTTGTCTCTCACTTCCCCCATATCAGCATTTGGCAGCAGAGGAGAACAGAACTCCTCCGACAGACCCTACACTTCTCTGTGAAGCTGCGGCACCCCCTTGTCTCTGACTTCCCCCATATCACCATTTCGCAGCAGAAGAGGACAGTACTCCTCTGCCAGACCCTACACTTCTCTGTGAAGCTGTGGCACCCTCTTGTCTCCACCCCCCTCCCCCCCGTCCCAATCTGGCAGCAGAGAAGAGGACAGAACTCCTCCGCCAGGTCCTACACTTCTCTAAGAAGCTGCGGCACCCCCTCGTCTCCATCCTCAACTTGTCTCAGCAGTGGGCAGCAGAGAGGAGGACAGAACTCCTCCGACAGACCCTGCACTTCTCTGTGAAGCTGCGGCACCCCCTTGTCTCTGACTTCCCCCATATCACCATTTGGCAGCAGAGGAGGACAGAACTCCTCTGCCAGACCCTACACTTCTCTGTGAAGCTGTGGCACCCTCTTGTCTCCACCCCCCTCCTAATCTGTCAGCAGAGAAGACGACAGAACTCCTCCGCCAGGTCCTACACTTCTCTGTGAAGCTGTGGCACCCTCTTGTCTCCACCCCCCTCCTAATCTGTCAGCAGAGAAGATGACAGAACTCCTCCGCCAGGTCCTACACTTCTCTGTGAAGCTGCGGCACCCTCTTGTCTCTGACCCCTTTCCCCCCCCCCCCATCCCAATCTGGCAGCAGAGAGGACAGAACTCCTCCGCCAGGTCCTACACTTCTCTGTGAAGCTGCGGCACCCCCTTGTCTCTGACCCCCCCCATCTCAGCAGTTGGCAGCAGAGAGGACAGAACTCCTCCAGTAGATCCTGTGCCTGTGTGTAGCTGCAGCACCCCCTCTTCTCCACCTCCCCTGGCTGCAGCATGAAGCAGACTCCAGCTGCTGGCTCCAACCCTCCTCCAGACCCTGCACTTTCTACTTCTCAGCTTCTTCCTGGCAGCAGCACAAGGTAAGAGGGGTGAACTGTGATGTAGGGGAGGATGGGAGGCTATTTCTGATGGTGGGGGGCTCTTGACATCTGATGTAAGGGGGAGTGGGGTGCTCTACACATCTAGTCTTACAGATCCAACTGGCCCTTTGAGGGCAACCATAATGCTGATGTGGCCCGAGAATGGAGCTGGCACCCCTTCTCTAGGCCATTGACATACCTACTGAAGCCTGGCTGAAAAACTCCCAGAGATGGCATCATTGCATCCTTGTTGCTAGGACATTGCTAATTCCCTGCAAACCTGGATGCAGTCTCTCATCGCAAACTTACTTAAAGGGTTAATTCACCTTCCCCCAAAACCCCCCCCAAAAAAACCGCGCCAAACAGGTAAGCGCCGCCAGTAGATAAAAACAAACTGTGCAGCTCTGACTAAAGGTAGGTAAGGCCCCTGCTTTAGGTATAGGTCACACTCGAGACCTGAGGGCCAAATTTGGCCGACCAGGCCATTTCATGTTGCTCTCGCACCTCTCCTGCAGCTGCGGCACCCCCTTGTCTCCATCCCCAACTTATCTCAGCAGTTACCACTCACCCCCATCATCACAGGAGTGAGCTCTCAAACTCTTGCGCATGTGGTCTGCTATCTCTTCTGTCACAGCATGGCTGAGCTCAGAGCTCCTGTTACAGGGAAGGGAGAGTGCATCTGAAGGGGTCTGAAATGGCTGGGAGGGTTTTAGCAATGTCCTAGCAAGGCAGGAAGGGATGATGCCATCTCTGGGAGTTTCTTGGCCAGGACTTGGGAGGACCATAAATGGCCTACACCTACAGCAAGGGCATTATCCAACCAAAGCTGCGCAGTTTGTTTTCATCTTCGGACACCCCTTACCTGCACAGTCTGCGTCTCAGAAAAGGTGAACTAACCCTGTAACTAATGTTCCTGCAAGAGGAGAGCAGAGAATATGAAACCTCAGCTAACCTAAGCGCTCCCCCACAGATGGCTGAGAAGCTCTGGCCAAATCTTCACATTCCTACATTTGGACCCGGCCCCAAGTGACAGGGACAGCATAAAAATTTATTTCTCAAAAAGTTTTTTTTTTTTTCAAATGATAACATGATCATCATAACATTTAAGTCTTTCCAGGAGAACTTAGTAAATAGGTTTAAAATACTATCTCTGGGACTTCATTTACCAAGTTGGATCAGAAGCCCGGCTATTATTTCATAAACACAGTGAGGAAATCTAGTCGCCGTGGGTAATTGCTGCGTATTTGTTGTCAGTCTTCCCCGCCGTCTTGCAGGAGGCGTCTGCTTTGCTCCTACGTCCCCCAGCAGTGTGCGCTCGGTTCAGCCCGGAGTTGACGGATCTTCACTTGCGTTGGCGCTTGGCTCTGGGTGTTGGCGGAGGTCTAGCCGTGGATTCTTTCCCCAAGGTCATTTTCCTTTTCCTAGTTTTGGGCTCAATATGATTTCTGCAGGTACAGAGGAGCAGGAGATGGGTCAGACTAATAGTCCCTCAACCAAAACATTTCACACTCTGTTCTATTCTAAAGAATCATTCAGCATTCCACACATTCACCAGTTCCAATCTGACATTTCTCCCCAACATGTAAAAAGTTAGCATTTTTTTTTTTGCTAGAAAACTACTTTTTAAAAATGCAAATATATTGGAAAGTATACACGTTAATGAATTTTAATACACGAAAACACAATACAATACTTAATTGTTTGGTAAAATAAAAAAGTTGTTGTTACACCGAGTAAATGGATACCAAATACTGCATACGTGATTGGACCGGCACCAGACTCCGGTACCTAAAAATCAGCACAGGCAACACTTTGAAAGCCTTTACAGGCTACCAGTTTAGAGTTGCACAGGTCTAGTGCTGGAATTATCGCTCTCAATCTGACGTTCGCATTGATACCGCACATGTGTGGTGCAATTGCTGTTTACGCACATGTGCGGGGCCAACATGCGCATTAGCCTTTGTGCGCAAGCGCAGGGGTGCTTTAAAATGTGTTTTTTTTTTTTAAATCTACTTTTTAAAATGTTTACACCGTACCTTTACGTTTTCCTTTTTTGATCAACTTTATTGCTATTACAAGGAATGAACAACATCCCTTGTGATCGCATGGGTCATGACAGATACTCTTTAACCTCCCTAGCGGTCTGATTATGTCAGTATTTCTGTGCTCAAAGCGGTACATTTTTTTGCATGGAAATAGGTCTTTTTTTATTGTAGGCCTGTAATTTTTAGGAATAGCTCACTGAAATCTGTCCGAACAAGAGTTTAGTAAACATCCCGAGTATGTTAAAATTTGAAACACGAAATCATAAATTATAATTTAATAATTATAAAAAATAATAATAAATGTAATTCAATAATATAATCAAACCAAAAACACTGAAATGTGAAATAGAGCGCCAAGTTCGCACATCGCTGAGCAAAGTCGCAGAATCGTTTTCAGTGTCTGATGAGGAATTTCCCCCACCAATCATTATCACTCAATTCTGCAAGTGGTTCTGATTTACTATCACTGTTCTCTAGCCGGTCTAAAACCGCGTCTGACCTAAAGGGACGCTTTTTGGACGCCATGGACGTTTCTCAGTTTCCAGGCAGAAAGAACAGTAAAAATGCAGGCAGGGCGCCGGACAAAGCACTCGGGACAAAATGTATGTGAAATGGTTTGATACAGGAATGTTATACTATGTGATTTTAGTGGATTTAGTGAATGTCACTTTTTCATTTTTTAATTTCCCGCCAGTTCCGTCCCCCGTACGTCCCGATGTCGCAGGGAACGGAACCCAGAAGACAGATGCCGGCATCGGCCGGAGGACATTACAGGGGACACTGCAGGGGGGACATTGCGGGAGCGCAGGACAAGGTAAGTGACCGAGAGATCCCGGAGCAACGCTGCAGTGTATTCCCCAGTGTAGCTCGGGGGGGGTTACTGCTTGTGGTGCTGAAACTTTACCCCGAGCTACACTCAGGAATACCGCCAGGAGGGTAATGAGAGATCTGGGGTCTAATAGACCCTAGATCTCTCCTTTGCCCCTAAAATCTTCTGGTCAAACCAAGATCGATGTGATTCGATGGTTTTTACAAGACAGTAGTGGCTTGTCTACATTTGGCAGAACCTGAGGTGACTAAACACTCATCAGGGACATTCTGGTGGGACGGGAAAGCTCAAGAAGGCAGTGAGAGGTGGTGGGGAACATGCACGTTCGCCTTTGCATGCGAGCACAGGGGTGCCTTAAAATGTTTTTATTAAATTTTTATACTGTACCTTATATATATATTTTTAATCACTTTTATTTAGTCCTGGATTCTTAGATACACAGAATATAACTGGATATAACATTTATAGGTAAAGTTGATCCAGGGAATTTCAGATTGCCTCTCGGGGGATCAGGAAGGAATTTTTTCCCCTGCAGGAGCAAATTGGATCGTGCTTTGCTGGGTTTTTGCCTTCCTCTGAATCAACTGTGGGTGTGGGATTAGAACTTTTTTAATGGTTGATCTGGATGGACTTTTATCTTTTTTCAGTCAGACTAACTATATAACTATTGAGATCTCATGGGATGAACATCCCTTGTGATAGCATGGGTAGTAACAGGTACTCTTTACTGAGAGACCTGGGCTCTGTTAGACCCCAGATCTCTCCTTTGCCCTTAAAAGCTTCTGATCAAACAAAGATCGATGTGATTCGATGGTTTTTATAAGCCAGTAATGGCTTGTTTACATCTGGAAAAATCGGAGGTGACAAAATACTCATCAGGGACGTTCCGGTGGGACAGGAGAGCCCAGGAAGGCAGTGAAAGGGGGCAGGGGGTACCCTCTTCCTTTGCCTGTAAAAGTGATCCAGTGGCTAGTTAGCCGCTAAGATTGCTTTTACAAAAATAAAGTGCATCGCCAACTGAAAGCAACAATAAAAAATGAGATCGCCTTCACCTTCCCGTGGCTTCCTCCCTAGGAGGGGTGGATCTGGGGGAGGATTTGGGGGAAGGTAGAGCACGCCCTAGAGAAGGAACACCCAGCGTCTTCCTGCCATATGTGGAGCACTCAGCATTCCCTGGGATCTCAACAGAGGATGACATCACCTCTTAAATACAAAACTTGGAGGAAAGGTGAGTAAATTTGATTTTCTCTTCCCCTATAGGTATTGGGACGATGATGGCTCTCAGGGCTAAGATACCACCCAGGCACAGAGCCAGCAGGGAACTGAAATGAAATCCAATTACCTGCCCATACTCACCTAAAGGAGTTGGTTTACTAAAGGCAAATAGACGGTGCACTTTGCAAGTGCAGTTACTCCAGAGCTTAGCAAATGAGGTGAAACTTCACTTTGCAGAGAACACCCAATCACATGCAAGAAAAAAAAGAAAAAAAAAAAGAACAAAACAAAACCCAGAATATTTGCTTGCACGTGATTGAATGATGGAAGTCAGCAGAGTTTCACCTCATTTGCTAAGCTCTGGAGCAACTGCAAAGTGCACAGTCTATTTGCCTTTAGTAAGTCCACCCCAAAATGTGCGTTCACTGAGCTCAGATCTGAGTGGTTGTTGCAATACTTACTTTCCTTTTTAGCACACTTTACAAACTTGGTTTTCCAGCTTTTTATTATATTAAACGTAAATATTTGTGGAAGATTCACTAGAGGCAGAGAACGTGACTACCTGCTTGGTACACGGCCAGAAGTTTGTGGACACCTGACCATATCACCTCTTTGACTTTGTTGGACATTCCATTCTAAAACCATGGAGACTATGGAGTCTGCCCCCCCCCCCCCCATAGTGGCTACAACAGCCTTCCTCAGAGAAGGACCCTTGGTTTCTGTGTGGAAGCAGCGGTCTCTCTGCAGGGGTCTGATACAACTGCTGCACAGTCAGAGCCATAATTCTACAATCAGCATAGTTCATGCTCTCTGCTGTTTTGAGAAGTCTGGCTGTGAAGTCTGGATGGACCTCTGCAGAGAGATTACTGCTTCTGCATAGAAAACAAGAGTCCTTCTCTGAATAAGGCTGTCATTACTCAGGGGGTAGACAAACCCATAATGGCCATAGCTTTGCTGGACCTCTGCTTCCACATAGCAAGGACCCTTCTCTACAGTCTGCTGGCAAGGGGGCAGGCCTTTCTGCTCAGATTGCATTTAAAAGAAAAAAAAGACTTTGCACACCTTCTGCCAGGGGCGGACTGACCATTTGGAAACTTGGGCACTGCCCGAGGGCCCGGGGTCAGTAGAGGGCCCCATGAGATGCCCCTGGTACCTTTTTCATAGGCTTTTTTGAGTTTGGGCAAGGACACAGGGGCCCCATGATCCCCTATTGCCCGGGGGCCCCATGAGTTGACAGTCCGCCCCTGCCTTCTGCTTCAATGCCCCTAGAATATAGTTAGAAGATATAAATTGAAGGGCAACTACAGTTTAAATCTGGTAACTGCATTAAGGGTAAAAAAAAAAGTCCCAGTATTTGTATTGCCCCCTCACCCCCCCCCCCCCGTATACTTACCGGATACCTATCTCAATCCAGCAATGTGCTTGCACAGCTCTCTCCTCTCTCTCTGCTCACATAGGCCAATGGCTCCTGCTGCTGTCAATCAAATCCTGTGAGCAGACAGCAGGGCACAGCTGCCATGTGTGTCAATAGAAGCACATAGCCCGCTTTGGGATCAAGCCTTTAGATATTCCCTCTCTAGTTTCCATGTCTCCTCCTCCCATGCTCGCCTCCAGGACTTCTCCCGAGCTTTTCCCATCCTATGGAACTCCCTACCCCAATCTGTCCGGCTATCTCCTAATCTATCCACCTTTAGACAATCCCTGAAAACCTCTCTCTTTAAAGAAGCCTATCCTGCTTCTAACTAGTAAACTGCCATTAATTTCCTCCATCAGCCCATCCCCCCTCAGCTATTACCTTTTGTATCACTCAATACTTCCTCCTAGATTGTAAGCTCTAACGAGCCGGGCCCTCTGTTTCCTCTTGTACCAAATTGTATTGCAACTGTAATGACTGCCTTCATTTTGTAAAGCGCTGCGCAAACTGTTGGCGCCATATAAATCCTGTATAATAATAATAAAAAAAACCCCCATAGCAAGTGGACAAAGAAGAGGAGGAGATAAGAGCGCCAGTGGACCCCAGAATAGGAGGTACGGGTCCACTCTGTGCAATATCATTGCACAGAGCATGTAAGTATAACATGTTCATTAGTATGTAATGGAAGCAGCGCTAAAACCTGAATGTCTTAAAATTAATAAAGTACAAAAGAATCAAAAAGTGCCAATGCGGTTACAGAGGTATGAACCAAAAACCATGAAGATATAAACAAAACATAAATAAATCACTGTATTCAAATGATAATCCAAGTGACTGTTAGTGTACATAAAGTGACCATGTAAAAATGACACTGATATGTCCATAAAGTGACAGAGTGAATGTGATGACACTATATACTGTCACTGAAAAGTGACTAATAGTGCTTAATAAAGTGACAATTGCGATAAATATAAATAAAATGTCCAAAAAGTGATCAGTTGGAGATCCGATATTATGATCCACACACTATATTCAATGGTATGGTGATGTGCCAGGTAATAGTAGAATTACACACTCACCAGATGCGCAATTAAATCACGCATTTATAGATATATACTCTCTGTGGTCAGCCGGAGGTCCCTTTAAGGATATTCACAGCCTGGTCTGGAGTTCCCCTCTCTGGGTCATCCGAAGTACCTCCTTATAAAGCTCTCCATGGCTGCTCTTCAGCTTCTCGGGAATCGTCTGCAAATGTTCATAACGAACTCTAAAAGTATCGTGAACGGCCTCAAACTCTTCGAAGGACATGTGCATTATTTTAGACAAAAAGTCTTTAAATACACTTTAAAAGTTCGATTCATACTGACAAAGCTCATCTTCATACTCAGAAAAAGGATTCAATACCCAGAATTCCACTCCAATGAAGCCTTTTCATCCGAAAAACTATATATCTCATATATGTCCATTTGCACGCACTCATCCTCATCCAAATGTACACATTCAAAGTTCAAATTTCCATTCTTTCGAGGCTTGTTATAGATTTCCCCCATCTTGGTACTCAATCTGCAAATGGCGATGAAAAATGTGGTCTGTAAGGAATATCAGTGGCTGCTGTTTATGGACTTCGAGGGAAGGAACTTATTGGACTCCTTTTCCCCGATAATGAAAGCCGTCTGGAAAATTTAGATGGGAGTTCAGAAGAATCCTCTGCAGTTGGGTTCAGTTCTGGGTCTAAAACACAGGGGCGCCCCCCTCCCTTCCCCCTTGTCATCACTCGTATAGTAGTCGTGCACATTTTTGAACCCGCTGGTTACGGTAAAGCAGTTAGTGCTGAAAACGAACACCAAGTTAGATGGCTCAGGAGCGACTCCCGCTGAGCACGACTAAGGAAAAGATTTGATCAGTAGAAGATGCAATAGTTCAGTGCAATACTCACTACCTACTCCTGGGGATTATCTTCCATCACAACAATCACTTCCACACAGGAAAGGTGGTAAATAGAATTATAAATGTCTGCACCATTCCTTCAGAGGGCCGGTATCTGGCAGCATGTGGAGCCGATTGTACGGTCTGTGCAACCCACAAACGCTTTTCTCCTTTACAGCTGTCGGCACGGTTCAGCACCGCTGGGTAACTGGGATACAAATGTGCCCAGAGAGAGAAGGAAGGAGTAAGGTTGTCCCCTTTAACATTCCAAACAAAGCTGATCCAAAAAAAAAAAAAAACCCCTAGCATACAGAACGTTTAGTAAGACCAATTTGTCTTTCCACTATTCCTTTGAACTGTTCCTTTTCCCCCTTTTTTCACCCGATTTGTAATCAAACCATTGTTTCTGTGATGTACTTTCATCCTCGGTATCATCTATACCTAAAAGCGATAACAATTGTATCAAAAAGTAAAAAAGAATTATACTAGTGACATTCTACGTCTACTCTCTTCTACCTTGGGTCTACTAGTGACATTCTACGTCTACTCTCTTCTACCTTGGGTCCCGCTAGTCACATTCTACACCTAAACTCTTCTACCTTCCTTCCACTAGAGACATTCTACGTCTATACTCTTCTACCTTGGGTCTGCTAGTGACATTCTACGGCTACTCTCTTCTACCTTGGGTCTGCTAGTGACATTCTACGGCTACTCTCTTCTACCTTGGGTCTGCTAGTGACATTCTACGGCTACTCTCTTCTACCTTGGGTCTGCTAGTGACATTCTACGGCTACTCTCTTCTACCTTGGGTCCCGCTGCGCTAGTGACATTCTACACCTAAACTCTTCTACCTTCCTTCCACTAGAGACATGCTACGTCTATACTTATATCTTGGGTCTACTAGTGATATTCTGTGTCTACACTCTTCTACCTTATTAGTGACATTCTACGTCTACTCTCGTCTAACTTGGGTCTGCTTGTGACATTCTACGTCTACTCTCTTCTACATTGGGTCTGTTATTGACATTCTACGTCTACTCTCTTCTACCTTGGTTCCACTAGTGACATTCTACGTCTACTCTCTTCTACCTTGGGTCTATTAGTTACATTCTACGTCTACTCTCTTCTACCTTGGGTCTATTAGTTACATTCTACGTCTACTCTCTTCTACCTTGGGTCTATTAGTTACATTCTACGTCTACGCTCTTCTATCTTGGTTCCACAAGTGATATTCTACATCTACTCTCTTCTACCTTGGGTCCGCTAGTGACATTCTATACCTACTCTCTCTATATTGGTTCTACTAGTGACATTCTACGTCTACTGTCTTCTACCTTGGTCCTGCTAGTGACATTCTACGTCTACTCTCTTCTACGTTGGGTCTACGAGTGACTTTCTACATCTACTCTATTTTACCTTGGTTCTGCTAGTGACATTCTACGTCTACTCTCTTCTACTTTGGTTCCACTAGTGACTTTCTACATCTACGCTCTTCTACGTTGGGTCTGCTAGTGACATTCTACGTCTACTTGCTTCCACAAATGATATTCTACGCCTACTCTCTTCTACGAGTGACTTTCTACATCTACTCTCTTTTACCTTGGTTCTGCTAGTGACATTCTACGTCTACTCTCTTCTACCTTGGGTCTACGAGTGACTTTCTACATCTACTCTCTTTTACCTTGGTTCTGCTAGTGACATTCTCCGAGTACTCTCTTCTACCTTGGGTCTCCTAGCAACATTCTGCAACTTTTACCATGGATCATCTAGTGACATTCTACAGCCACAGTATATAGCTTTGTGTATTAAGACCTGGGGTAACCAAGTATCAGTAGGCCTACTTGCATAAGGGAAAGATGACTGCTATATGTGAACACAGCGCAGGGACTTTGCTCACAGAGTTCCTGAGAGATACAAGGTGGTGTAATGCAGCAGTACTTCCGAAATCTGAATTTTCAGTTGTAGGTGGTGTCACCCCTTGAATTTTTAGATTTTATAAGAAGCTCAGCAGTGGCTCACACTGGTGGGATCTGTGCCGTGACAAGCTGGGCTCATGTGTCTTTCCATTCCGTGTGATGTGGAAGAATTCCCACCCGGCTGTGCATACATATCCGTCAGTCTATATCCCAAAATAACGCAGAATGTTGATTTCCCCTTCCCGTAACATAAACTACGGCTAGGTAAGGTATACAAGAGGGCCTGGGGTAACCCAATTACAAATCGCTAATGTGTGAGCTTCGGAGATGATTTATGAAATTGGCTCATTAGCGGGAAGCAGAGTCGCTGGGAATCATTTGCATTTGCCCTCTGCGCGGTGGGAGCTGTCAGAACGCAGACTCGCCGCGCCGTGTAATGGAACGCCTTTGAAAAGCTCAGCGGGAGACGGTTTAGCGGCAGAAGAAACCAAAAGTGCAGAGAAATTGCTTCCCTTCAAAACAACACTTCAGTTCTGCTACTTGGTGTGTCAGGGAAAGTAAATCAATTTGTACATCAGAGATCGTTACCGGAACACAAACACGTTGTTTAGATTTCCAGCCTCTGATTGACGCCGCAGAAGATCCAAATTCTTTTTAAAGTTGGCAAACGTCTTAGACAGGAAATCGATATGTGACTGAAGCAGCTGCATAACTTAAAAGCCGAACTCCGGGTGCAAAACGTTTCATTTAAGGCCGGTTCCCCCCAGAAACACGGTGCGGGAAAGGCGTGTTCCGTGCATGTTTCCTGCTCTGCGGGAGAACGCGCTGCCCTTGCCTTATGCATGTGGGGGCCAATGTATTGTTGATGGCACTGCAAACCGTACATTTGTGGGCACTACATCGCATGATACCGCACCATCATGCAGTTTGGTGCGGTGAGTAGTGCAAGCGCTTTTTGTTGTTTTTTCTTTTTACCGTCCAGTGCAATTTGCAGCCCATTCAAATAAATGGGCTGTCAAAACGCGCCACATGTGCGTTCCTGTGCGATTCCAGTGAACTGGCTTAATAACCACAAAATAATTTAAATCTACTTCGTGAGCAGCAAATGCCTTCACAAACTCAGATATTACCTTGTAAAAATGTCAGTGGTATCTTCACTGTGCTGTACATAGCCAGTGCAGAGAGCAAAGTTATGGGAGGGACTCGAGAGGCCCCACCCACTACAGGAGACTGCAGGGGGTGCGTGGAAAAAAAGATTGGTCACCCTGCACAAGAAAGCAGAGCTGTGGGAGGGACCCAACAGGCTCCTCCTACTACAAGAAAACTACAGGAGGGGGCTGAAACCAGACCAGTCACCCTACACAAGGAGAGAGAGCAGAGCTGTGGGAGGGACTCAACAGGCTCCGCCTACTAGAAAATTACAGGAGGGGGCGGAAACCAGACCAGTCATCCTGCACAAGGAGAGTAGAGCAGAGCTATAGGAGGGACCCAACAGGCACCGCCTAGTATAAGAAAACTACAGGAGGGGGCGGAGACCAGACCAGTCACCCTGTACAACGAGAGAGAGAGCAGAGCTGTGGGAGGGGCTCAGCAGGCTACACACCGACTACAGGCTGCCTGCAGAAAACTACAGGAGGGGGCGGAGACAAGACCAGTCACCCTGCACAAGGAGAGAGCAGCAGAGTTGTGGGAGGGAATTAGCAGGCCCCACCCATTACAGACTACCTGCAGGCAACCATAGAAGGGAGTGGAGACCAGACCAGTCACCCCGCACAAGGAGAGAGAGCAGAGCTGTGAGAGGGGCTCAACAGGCACCTCCTACTATATGAAAACTACAGGAGGGGGCGGAGACCAGACCAGTCACCCTGCACAAGGAGAGAGAGCAGAGCTGTGAGAGGGGCTCAACAGGCACCTCCTACTATATGAAAACTACAGGAGGGGGCGGAGACCAGACCAGTCACCCTGCACAAGGAGAGAGAGCAAAGCTGTGGGAGGGGCTTAGCAGGCCACACTAACTACAGGCTGCTTGCAGAAAACTACAGGAGGGGGCGGAGAAAAGACCAGTCACCCTGCACAAGAAGACAGCAGCAGCAGTGAGCGGTCTTTATTCCAGGAAGTCTCACACTGGATGACTGCCCAGATCTGGAAGAAATACACAGAGCTCACCGAGATTCAGGAAGACTTGTGAAGAACGGATTTACACAATATTTGCTCACCTCGAAGTTCGGATTTAACTGAATGCCACTTCCTTGTGGGTTGTGTATGAGTATTACCAACAGCTCCGGAGGAATGATAAAAGGGAACCCGTCAGTAACTTTACAAGTCTGCAGAATAAATTCCTGACACAATATATGTGAAATGTATCATTTTTCAGAAAAGCTCAGCCCTTTATTATTAAAAATTCACCCTCAAACTCCAGTCCGGTGACAATGCCTAGACTGGGATGAAATCATCAGTCTGCTGCAGGCAGGAGGAATCATTTCCTCAGTCTCCCCTCCCCCAGTGATCAGATGGCAACATTGTAACTTTGTAGCAAGTCACAAAGTGAGAGGCTGCGGCAGGGGCTGATCTGTGTCACACATTTGTGAACAGGCACCAGGACTGACATGATTGTGTGATCTCTAAGCTGCCATCTTAGTCCAGGATGTAGATGGTGACCCTGGATGATACCTGCACAGAGATGGCTCTGTCCTTCTGGAGAGAAAAGCAGACGAAGGCGTTGTCAGGGGGGAGTCCTGTGATATCTGTGATACCTGGAAGTGTTCCACTCAGGGTGATTTCCCTCTGTACAGCAGATATATTAGTCTCTGTATTATGAGTGAATTTATTCTCATTAATATTCATTAGTTGCAGAGCACGCGGCTCCCCGGCAGACACAGACCTCCCCGAGGAGGAAGCCTTGTTTATACTATTAATGGGGCCATTTTATGAATTTGTCTCCTAATGATCGGCTGTGACGGCAGAGCTAGCGTGCAGCTTAGGCAAGCTCAGCCCAGAAGAACGAGGATTCGGATTTCCCCGAAAATAATGAGAGGACATTCCTGGCTTTCAGATAATACAAAGTATCCGACTACTCACCTGACTGCGGGGTAAAGTATCCGACTACTCACCTGACTGCGGGGTAAAGTATCCGACTACTCACCTGACTGCGGGGTAAAGTATCCGACTACTCACCTGACTGCGGGGTAAAGTATCCGACTACTCACCTGACTGCGGGGTAAAGTATCCGACTACTCACCTGACTGTAGGGTAAAGTACCCGACTACTCACCTGACTGCGGGGTAAAGTACCCGACTACTCACCTGACTGCGGGGTAAAGTACCCGACTACTCACCTGACTGCGGGGTAAAGTACCCGACTACTCACCTGACTGCGGGGTAAAGGATCCAACTACTCACCTGACTGTAAGGTAAAGTACCCGACTACTCACCTGACTGCGGGGTAAAGGATCCAACTACTCACCTGACTGTAAGGTAAAGTACCCGACTACTCACCTGACTGCGGGGTAAAGGATCCAACTACTCACCTGACTGCAGGGTAAAGTATCCGACAAATCACCTGACTGCGGGGTAAAGTATCCGACTACTCACCTGACTGCGGGGTAAAGTATCCGACTACTCACCTGACTGCGGGGTAAAGTATCCGACTACTCACCTGACTGCGGGGTAAAGTATCCGACTACTCACCTGACTGCGGGGTAAAGTATCCGAATACTCACCTGACTGCGGGGTAAAGGATCCGACTACTCACCTGACTGCGGGGTAAAGTATCCGACTACTCACCTGACTGCGGGGTAAAGTATCCGACAAATCACCTGACTGCGGGGTAAAGTACCCGACTACTCACCTGACTGCGGGGTAAAGTATCCGACAAATCACCTGACTGCGGGGTAAAGTACCCGACTACTCACCTGACTGCGGGGTAAAGTACCCGACTACTCACCTGACTGCGGGGTAAAGTATCCAACTACTCACCTGACTGCGGGGTAAAGTATCCGAATACTCACCTGACTGCGGGGTAAAGTACCCGACTACTCACCTGACTGCGGGGTAAAGTACCCGACTACTCACCTGACTGCGGGGTAAAGGATCTGAATACTCACCTGACTGCGGGGTAAAGTACCCGACTACTCACCTGACTGCGGGGTAAAGGATCTGAATACTCACCTGACTGCGGGGTAAAGTACCCGACTACTCACCTGACTGCGGGGTAAAGTACCCGACTACTCACCTGACTGCGGGGTAAAGGATCTGAATACTCACCTGACTGCGGGGTAAAGTACCCGACTACTCACCTGACTGCGGGGTAAAGGATCTGAATACTCACCTGACTGCGGGGTAAAGTACCCGACTACTCACCTGACTGCGGGTAAAGGATCAGTCCCCCTTGTGTACACTCAGGCTCCATGCACTCTAGCAGTTTTAAGCTCCTAGAAGCTGTTATCAGCATTTTGTTTTGTGCTCCTAGAAGCGACATCGTGTTCCCTGTGTGTGTCCAGGCACACTGCTTCAGGCTATTCGCGTTTTTTGAGCTTCAACTTCCAGGAGCAGAAAATAAATTGTTTTTGGAGTTTTTGTAGAGCGTTTTTCCAGCAGAAAAAAAAAACAAACACTCCTAACATGTACTGTAAAAACACGAACACTAATGCTCCTAAATGCTATTAGAAACGTTTTTTCCAGCATTTTTTTCAGCTAGTGTGCATGGAGCCTTAAAGTGGTTGTAAACCTCAGACATGAAATATGAACCAAGCATTTCCCTCCACAGTGTGTGCTTGTCTCAGTCCAGAGCACCAAGAAATATGAACCAAGCATTTCCCTCCACAGTGTGTACTTGTCTCAGTCCAGAGCAAACATGAAATATGAACCAAGCATTTCTCTCTACAGTGTGTACTTGTCTCAGTCCAGAGCAACATGAAATATGAACCAAGCATTTCTCTCTACAGTGTGTACTTGTCTCAGTCCAGAGCAACATGAATGATGAACCAAGTATTTCCCTCTACAGTGTGTGCTTGTCTCAGTCCAGAGCAAACATGAAATGTGAACCAAGCATTTCCCTCTATAGCATGTACTTGTCTCTAATGCTCCTACATGCTATTAAAACTTTTTAAAGGGTGCCTCGGGGCTGTCCATTATATTGAAGGGTGCCTCGGGGCTGTCCATTATATTGAAGGGTACCTCGGGACTGTCCATTGTATTGAAGGGTGCCTCGGGGCTGTTCATTATATTGAAGGGTGCCTCGGGACTGTCCATTATATTGAAGGGTGCCTCGGGACTGTCCATTATATTGAAGGGTGCCTCGGGACTGTCCATTATATTGAAGGGTGCCTCGGGGCTGTCCATAATATTGAAGGGTGCCTCGGGACTGTCCATTATATTGAAGGGTACCTCGGGACTGTCCATTATATTGAAGGGTGCCTCGGGGCTGTCCATAATATTGAAGGGTGCCTCGGGACTGTCCATTATATTGAAGGGTGCCTCGGGACTGTCCATTATATTGAAGGGTGCCTCGGGACTGTCCATTATATTGAAGGGTGCCTCGGGGCTGTCCATAATATTGAAGGGTGCCTCGGGACTGTCCATTATATTGAAGGGTGCCTCGGGACTGTCCATTATATTGAAGGGTGCCTCGGGGCTGTCCATTATATTGAAGGGTGCCTCGGGGCTGTCCATAATATTGAAGGGTGCCTCGGGACTGTCCATTATATTGAAGGGTACCTCGGGACTGTCCATTGTATTGAAGGGTACCTCGGGACTGTCCATTATATTGAAGGGTGCCTCGGGACTGTCCATTATATTGAAGGGTGCCTCGGGGCTGTCCATTATATTGAAGGGTGCTTTGGGACTGTCCATTATATTGAAGGGTGCCTCGGGGCTGTCCATTATATTGAAGGGTGCTTTGGGACTGTCCATTATATTGAAGGGTGCCTCGGGGCTGTCCATTATATTGAAGGGTGCTTTGGGACTGTCCATTATATTGAAGGGTGCCTCGGGACTGTCCATTGTATTGAAGGGTGCATCGGGACTGTCCATAATATTGAAGGGTGCCTCCGGGCTGTCCATTCTAAAGGGCGCCATGACTGAAAAAAGGTTGAGAAACACTGGCATAGACGAGCACAGAGACCCAGTGATGGACTGCATATATAATAGGGGATGTAATTTAACAATCCAATTAGCATTGTGATGTGGGGGAGGAAGCAGCCAATATATAAGCAGATTAAAAGTACACATGTAATACCATCCCCCGCTTCCTGCTCACCTGATATATGAGAACCATAGAGTGGCCTGTCCAGGGGTGGGCTTGCTGGAGACCCTCAGAATACATGACAATGATGTGGTGGGTGGGATATGTGCGGGAGACTACTTGAACCTCTCCATCTTTGTGAAGACTCCCACACTATTACTCAGCGCTGAGGATTGTTCCAGTCCCTGCACAGCCTGAGTGGTAAGAAGTGGAACGTCTGCTGCAACGTCACGCCTGTCACAGCACACGGGGGTCCTACTAAAGGATCATCATATGTTCCACAGCACACGGGGGTCCTACTAAAGGATATGTTCCACAGCACACGGGGGTCCTACTAAAGGATCATCATATGTTCCACAGCACACGGGGGTCCTACTAAAGGATCATCATATGTTCCACAGCACACGGGGGTCCTACTAAAGGATCATCATATGTTCCACAGCACACGGGGGTCCTACTAAAGGATCATCATATGTTCCACAGCACACGGGGGTCCTACTAAAGGATCATCATATGTTTCACAGTGCACGGGGGTCCTACTAAAGGATCATACGTTCCACAGTGCACAGGGGTCCTACTAAAGGATCATATGTTCCACAGTGCACAGGGGTCCTACTAAAGGATCATATGTTCCACAGTGCACAGGGGTCCTACTAAAGGATCATATGTTCCACAGCACAGGGGGGTCCTACTAAAGGATCATATGTTCCACAGCACAGGGCGGTCCTACTAAAGGATCATATGTTCCACAGCACAGGGGGGTCCTACTAAAGGACCATCATATGTTCCACAGCACAGGGGGGTCCTACTAAAGGATCATCATAGGTTCCACAGCACAGGGGGGTCCTACTAAAGGATCATCATAGGTTCCACAGCACACGGGGGTCCTACTAAAGGATCATCATATGTTTCACAGCACGCGGGGGTCCTACTAAAGGATCATCATATGTTCCACAGCACACGGGGGTCCTACTAAGGCAGGGGTGTCCAAACTTTTTTCAAAGAGGGCCAGATTGGATGAAGTGAACATGGTGGAGGGCCGAACATTTTTCCAAACATTCTTTGAACCATTACAATTAAATGCGAATAAATTATTTTATGCCAAGTTACCGTATTTTTCGCCGTATAAGACGCACCTGACCATAAGACGCACCTAGGTTTTAGAGGCAGAAAACAGGAAAAAAAAATTCTGAACTAATGGACTGCAGACACAGTACAGGAGATGACCAGAGACTGCGGACACAGTACAGGAGATGACCAGAGACTGCAGACACAGTGCAGGAGATGACCAGAGACTGCGGACAGCACAGGGATGACCAGAGACTGCGGACAGCACAGGGATGACCAGAGACTGCGGACAGCACAGGGATGACCAGAGACTGCGGACAGTACAGGAGATGACCAGAGACTGCGGACACAGTACAGGAGATGACCAGAGACTGCGGACAGTACAGGAGATGACCAGAGACTGCGGACACAGTACAGGAGATGACCAGAGACTGCGGACACAGTACAGGAGATGACCAGAGACTGCGGACACAGTACAGGAGATGACCAGAGACTGCGGACAGTACAGGAGATGACCAGAGACTGCGGACACAGTACAGGAGATGACCAGAGACTGCGGACAGTACAGGAGATGACCAGAGACTGCGGACACAGCACAGGGATGACCAGAGACTGCGGACAGTACAGGGATGACCAGAGACTGCGGACAGTACAGGAGATGACCAGAGACTGCGGACAGCACAGGGATGACCAGAGACTGCGGACAGTACAGATGACTGCTGACCTTTGGGGAGGTGGGGAGCGGGTACCTGAATTTGACAGGTACCCGCTCTTACTTCCACAGAGTTGTTCTTTGATCTTACCTGTTCCTCGATCCAGCCGCGCGCTGTCTTCCCGGCTTCTGTAATGGCGCTCGGCATGACAGCCGGGTGCCCAGTGCGCATGAGTGAGAAGCACTTGCGCTTTGTGATTGGTCCGGCGGCTTCTGGGATCTGTCATGTGTCCCAGGTACCGCCTTACCATTCACAAAAAGCACCGCTTCTTGCGCATGCGCACTTGGCACCCGGCTGTCATGCCCAGCGCCCACACTACAGAAACCGGGAAGACAGCGCGCCGCTGGATAGAGGAACAGGTAAGGTCCCGCTGCAGAGCTGAGCAGCCGGCCCGGTATTCTGACTCGGCCGCGGTGGAAATACCGGACCGGCCGCTCCATATTCGCTCCATAAGACGCACTGACATGGAGGGCCGTATTAAACCGGCCCTCGGGCCGTAAATGGCCCGCGGGCCGGACTTTGGACATGCCTGTACTAAGGGATCATCATACGTTCCACAGCACACGGGGGTCCTACTAAAGGATCATATGTTCCACAGCACACGGGGTCCTACTAAAGGATCATATGTTCCACAGCACACGGGGTCCTACTAAAGGATCATATGTTCCACAGCACACGGGTCCTACTAAAGGATCATATGTTCCACAGTGCACAGGGGTCCTACTAAAGGATCATCATATGTTCGCGCGGTTAACTGTGCCACAGATCCAACTAGTTTGTGACCAGCACATTGATCTAATGCTGGTGTGTGAGAGATAACATGGTCAGTACTGTGTGCAAACCTGTGCTTCGTCCATCCACGGCAGGTGTGCTGTAGGGTGCGTTCACCTGCACTCCGGTGACATGAGAACCGCAACAGGGGTTCCGGCGGTTAGCTGCGGGGGGCACCCATGTTGAAAGCAATGGGAGGCTGCCAGCTACAGCAGCTAAGAGCAGCCATTCGCATGTAATCTCTCATGCAGCGATCACACACAAATGATCGGAGAGGTCACATGGTACAGGGCTATTCACAACAGCCTTGTACCATGTGACAAGCTGTGACCAATCACAGCTCTCACAGTATTTCTCAATGGCTGCAAGAATGCAGCCAGAGAGAAGGAGAAATGATTGCTTTTATAGCCTTTTTGGGTGTAAAAGCAATCAGTGTAAAAAAAAAAAATCTTCATCACCCCCCACAAGTAGTACAGTGTCACCATGGTGACACTGTACTGCTAGGGTGACAGTACGTTAAAAAAAAAAAAACAAATATGAAAAAATATAATTAAAAAAATGTATTTAAAATTTTTGGTTATAAACTAATTTGGGTTATTTATTTATTTTTATTAAAAAGATAACTGAATACATTTTGGCTAAGATTTATGAAGAAATATTATTTATTTGCAAAATTGTATAAGAAAAAACACTTTTTTTTCCAAAACGTTTGGACTTTTTCATTTATATAGCAAAAAAAAAATCCCAGGGGTGAATAAATACCACTAAAATAAAGCTTTATCTGTCTCAAAAAAATGCTAAAAAAATTCATATGGGTACAGTGTTGCATGACCGTGCAATTGTCAAAGTGTGATAGCGCTGAAAGCTGAAAATTGGCCTGGACTGGAAGGGGGTGAAAGTGTCCGGACTGGAAGGGGGCGGAAGTGTCCGGACTGGAAGGGGGCGGAAGTGTCCGGACTGGAAGGGGGGGAAAGTGTCCGGACAGGAAGGGGGTGAAAGTGTCCGGACTGGAAGGGGGGGAAAGTGTCCGGACTGGAAGAGGGTGAAAGTGTCCGGACTGGAAGAGGGTGAAAGTGTCCGGACTGGAAGAGGGTGAAAGTGTCCGGACTGGAAGAGGGTGAAAGTGTCCGGACTGGAAGGGGGGGGAAAGTGTCCGGACTGGAAGGGGGGGGGGAAGTGTCCGGACTGGAAGGGGGGGGGGAAAGTGTCCGGACTGGAAGGGGGGGGGGAAAGTGTCCGGACTGGAAGGGGGGGGGGAAAGTGTCCGGACTGGAAGGGGGGGTAAAGTGTCCGGACTGGAAGGGGGGGGGAAAGTGTCCGGACTGGAAGGGGGGGGAAAGTGTCCGGACTGGAAGGGGGGGGGAAAGTGTCCGGACTGGAAGGGGGGGGAAAGTGTCCGGACTGGAAGGGGGGGGGGAAAGTGTCCGGACTGGAAGGGGGGGAAAGTGTCCGGACTGGAAGGGGGTGAAAGTGTCCGGACAGGAAGGGGGGGGAAAGTGTCCGGACAGGAAGGGGGGGAAAGTGTCCGGACTGGAAGGGGGGGGAAGTGTCCGGACTGGAAGCGGTTAAACACGCAGTTTTTATTTGTGTTGGAGGTGAGAGATCTGAAAGCACAGGAGTGGCACCAATTTATGCCTGAAATTCACATTTATCGCGGATTTGCATCTATGGTATTGGATCGTGTTATATTTGGAAATATATGAACTTCGACACAAATTCATTTGACGCACTCTAGCGTTCATTTATATCTACATATATTTCTTTGTATTACCCTAGGTCCCAACGTCGCAGGGAACGGAACCCGGAAGACAGATGCCGGCATCGGCCGGATGACATTGCCGGGGACACTGCAGGAGGGACATCGCGGGAGCGCAGGACAAGGGAAGTGAAGAAGAGATCCCGGAGCAACGCTGCAATGTATTCCCGAGTGTAGCTCGGGGGGGTTACTGCTTGTGGTGCTGAAACTTTACCCCGAGCGACACTCGGGAATACCGCCAGGGGGGGTTAATGCACTTATTCACTTTATTACTATGAGCACAGTGCATTGACTTTGGTGATCTATCATGACGGACTGATGTTTATTTATTAGCAGTGCTACATCACTGTATCTACCATATTTTTCGCTCCATAAGATGCACTTTTTTCCCCCCAAAAAAGGGGGGAAAATGTCAGTGCGTCTTTTGGAGCGAATGTAAAGCGGCCGGCCCGGTATTTCTGCTGTCACCATGTCAGAATACCGGGCCGGCCGCTCAGCTCTTCTCTCCTGCAGGACCTTACCTGTTCCTCGCTCCAGCGTTGCAGTCTTCCCACGGCGGCTTCTGTGACAGCCGGGTGTCCACTGCGCATGCGCTGCGCTTTCTGAATGGTCCGGCGTCTTCTAGGACACATGACAGGTCCCAGAAGTCTCCGGGCCATTCACAAAGCACAGCGCTTCTCATGCATGAGCAGTGGGCACCCGGCTGTCACAGAAGCCGCCGCGGGAAGAAGGAAGGACAACTCCGCGGAAGTGGGAGCGGGTACCTGTTAAATTCAGGAACCCGCTCCCCCTCCCTCCCCAAAGGTCCGCAGTCTCTGGTCATCTCCTTTACTGTCCGCAGTCTCTGGTCATCTCCTGCACTGTGTCCGCAGTCTCTGGTCATCTCCTGTACTGTGTCCGCAGTCTCTGGTCATCTCCTGTACCGTGTCCTCAGTCTCTGGTCATCTCCTGCACTGTGTCCGCAGTCTCCGGTCATCTCCTGTACTGTGTCCGCAGTCTCTGGTCATCTCCTGTACTGTGTCCGCAGTCTCTGGTCATCTCCTGTACTGTGTCCGCAGTCTCTGGTCATCCCCTGTACTGTCTGCAGTCTCTGGTCATTCCCTGTACTGTGTCCGCAGTCTCTGGTCATCTCCTGTACTGTGCCCGCAGTCTCTGGTCATCCCCTGTACTATGTCCGCAGTCTCTGGTCATCTCCTGTACTGTGTCTGCAGTCTCTGGTCATCTCCTGTACTGTGTCCGCAGTCTCTGGTCATCTCCTGTACTGTGTCCGCAGTCTCTGGTCATCCCTGTACTATGTCCGCAGTCTCTGGTCATCTCCTGTGCTGTCCACAGTCTCTGGTCATCTCCTGTGCTGTCCGCAGTCTCTGGTCATCTCCTGTACTATGTCCGCAGTCTCTGGTCATCTCCTGTACTATGTCCGCAGTCTCTGATCATCCCCTGTACTGTGTCCGCAGTCTCTGGTCATCTCCTGTACTGTGTCCGCAGTCTCTGGTCATCCCCTGTACTGTGTCCGCAGTCTCTGGTCATCTCCTGTACTATGTCCGCAGTCTCTGGTCATCTCCTGTACCGTGTCTGCAGTCTCTGGTCATCTCCTGTACTGTGTCTGCAGTCTCTGGTCATCCCCTGTTCTGTGTCTGCAGTCTCTGGTCATCCCCTGTACTGTGTCTGCAGTCTCTGGTCATCCCCTGTACTGTGTCTGCAGTCTCTGGTCATCCCCTGTACTGTGTCTGCAGTCCATTAGTTCAGAATATTTTTTTCTTGTTTTTCTCCTCTAAAACCTAGGCGCGTCCTATGGTCAGGTGCGTCTTATGGAGCGTAAAAAACGGTATTTATTTTTTAATACCAAGAAAAGTGTAGAAAACTTCTAAACTGACATGAACACCAGGAAGTGTATATAGAAAAGTGACAGTTAAGCTGAGGGCGCAGCACATCCCTGGTGCTTGAGGGGTTAATTATGGAGACCGCAGTGTGCGGTGTAGCGGCAGTGAGGGGTGGCAGAGGCAGGAGATCTCTCTCCTACAGATCTGTGTGGGAGGGAAAAGGCCACTTGTTAGTCACTGGCGTCTGAGTGCCGCCGATCAATGGCGCACTTACTTCAACACCTGTGTCACTCGCCGGGTATTGGCTGCACGGCGGCAGCGACACAAAGCACAGGACATTAAAGTGGCGGCGTTGCTCAGAAGGATATTACACATCTGCCATCCAGCGCTCACCTTCACGGCCGCCCGCTATTAGTCACTGCGCCACTAATGCAACTCATGCTTGGAATGTCACACAGATAAAAGGCTACGAATACGGATACGGCGGAATTTATCTCGTGCTTCAAGAGCTCCGCACTGGCAAGAGGTGATGTCAGATGAAGAGTAAACCACTTTAGTGGGTGAAGACTAGAAACGTTTTTGGCGGGCAGTTCTGTGCGAATAATTCAATAAATGAATAAAAAAAAAAAAGTTTAGTGAACACCCTCCCCACCCCCGCCATACTTACCTCAGTGGGTGATGAGCTGTCGGTGGCCACGCAGTCAGTGTAGCGGTCCCAGGATTTAAAATCCCCAGTCTTCTCTGTGCAGCGTTTCCGGGATGATCAATTTGATGCTGAGTGTTGGCGTTGACCAATCAGAATCACTCTGATCTGTCCTGGATACCCCACAGAGAGATGATTGGGGATTTGAACTCCCTGGACCAGCTGCGTGGGCGCTGACAGATCATCACCCATAGAGGTAAGTACAGTGGGGACTGGGGATGGGACGGGTGTAAAGTATTATTTATTATTTATTTCAGGTACTTGTATAGCGCCGTCAATGTACGCTGCGCTTTACATATATATTGTACATTCACATCAGTCCCTAACCCTCAAGGGGCGTACAATCTAAGGTCCCTAACCCTCAAGGGGCGTACAATCTAAGGTCCCTAACCCTCAAGGGGAGTACAATCTAAGGTCCCTAACCCTCAAGGGGCGTACAATCTAAGGTCCCTAACCCTCAAGGGGGGTACAATCTAAGGTCCCTAACCCTCAAGGGGCGTACAATCTAAGGTCCCTAACCCTCAAGGGGCGTACAATCTAAGGTCCCTAACCCTCAAGGGGAGTACAATCTAAGGTCCCTAACCCTCAAGGGGCGTACAATCTAAGGTCCCTAACCCTCAAGGGGCGTACAATCTAAGGTCCCTAACCCTCAAGGGGCGTACAATCTAAGGTCCCTAACCCTCAAGGGGGGTACAATCTAAGGTCCCTAACCCTCAAGGGGCGTAAAATCTAAGGTTCCTAACCCTCAAGGGGTGTACAATCTAAGGTCCCTAACCCTCAAGGGGCGTACAATCTAAGGTCCCTAACCCTCAAGGGGCGTACAATCTAAGGTCCCTAACCCTCAAGGGGGGTACAATCTAAGGTCCCTAACCCTCAAGGGGGGTACAATCTAAGGTCCCTAACCCTCAAGGGGCGTACAATCTAAGGTCCCTAACCCTCAAGGGGCGTACAATCTAAGGTCCCTAACCCTCAAGGGGTGTACAATCTAAGGTCCCTAACCCTCAAGGGGCGTACAATCTAAGGTCCCTAACCCTCAAGGGGCGTACAATCAAAGGTCCCTAACCCTCAAGGGGCGTACAATCTAAGGTCCCTAACCCTCAAGGGGCGTACAATCTAAGGTCCCTAACCCTCAAGGGGCGTACAATCTAAGGTCCCTAACCCTCAAGGGGCGTACAATCTAAGGTCCCTAACCCTCAAGGGGCGTACAATCTAAGGTCCCTAACCCTCAAGGGGCGTACAATCTAAGGTCCCTAACCCTCAAGGGGTGTACAATCTAAGGTCCCTAACCCTCAAGGGGCGTACAATCTAAGGTCCCTAACTCACATTCATACATACACATACTGGGGACAATTTAGACAGGAGCCAATTCACCTACCAGCATGTCTTTGGTGTGTGGGAGGAAACTGGAGTACCCAGAGGAAACCCACACAGGCACAGGGAGAACATACAAACTCCAGGCAGGTGGTGCCGTGGTTGGGATTCGAACCAACGACCCCAGTACTGCCAGGCTGAAGTGCTAACCATTCAGCCACTGTGTGATTTAGAATCACAGACACTGCAGAGAGACTCGGAGCAGAACGGATTTTTTTTTTTTCTAATTACAAAACCAATACAAAATATGTGCTGCAGTCGCAGTTAATGGCAGCCCGCATTCTAGATGCAGATTTTGCAGATAACGTACGGAGCAAATCAGGCTACGAGATTGTCTGTGACAAGCATGCGAGGAATTGGTGAGATAAAGGATTCCTTCTCCGGAAAAGCATTGGGGAAATTTTTGCGCACAGAAGGAATTCAGACAATGACTAAAGCCAGATAAAATCAGCAGCTCTGACCTTGCAGAGTATGGTGCGTGCCTGTATGCTTTTCAATACGAGGCAGGCAAGGCAGGTCCTGAGCAGGCTGGGGTCTGTATCGGGTCTGTATCAGATGTCCATCTACTACTTTGTAGAGGACAGTGGGGGGATTTGGGTAGTTTTGAGTGACTGTCACTAGCAAAGGAATTTAAAAACAACCCACCTGCATACTTACCTTTGCTCTCAAGAGAAGCTATTGCAGGCCATAGATGGGTCAAAAATCGGACTATTTTCGGATCGTTAGTGGGTTAATTGTTTGGCTGTTTTTCGGTATTTTGGCAGATTTTTTTATCGGTAAAGTTGGAAAAAGATCGGCCGATTTTTGCGGCAATTATGGGCAAATTGGCCGATCTTTTTACCGATAAAAAATCTGCGCATGAGCGGTGACCTGCAAGAGGAAGACAAAAAGAAGAAGAAGAGGATGATGAAGAAGAAGAGGATGATGAGGATGAAGAGGATGAAGAAGAAGAAGAAGAGGATGAAGATAAACAGGATGAGGAAGAGGAAGAAGAAGAGGATGAAGATAAACAGGATGAAGAAGAGGAAGAGGATGAATAAGAGGAAGAGGATGAGGAAGAAGAGGATGAATAAGAGGATGAAGAAGAGGTTAAAAAAGAAGAGGAAGAGGAAGAAGAAGAGGAAGAAGAAGAGGAAGAAGAAGAAGAGGAAGAAGAAGAGGAAGAAGAAGAGGAAGAAGAAGAAGAGGAAGAAGAAGAAGAGGAAGAAGAAGAAGAGGAAGAGGAAGAAGAGGAAGAGGAAGAAGAGGAAGAGGAAGAAGAAGAAGAAGAGGAAGAAGAAGAAGAGGAAGAAGAAGAGGAAGAAGAAGAAGAGGAAGAGGAAGAAGAAGAAGAGGAAGAAGAAGAAGAGGAAGAAGAAGAGGATGAAGAAGAAGAAGAGGATGAAGAAGAATTCCAGTCTGGCAAAAAGTGTCCCTGCAGAGAGCTCCGCTATTTCTTTGACATTTATAGCGGCTGCAACAATGTATCTATTTGTTTCCGAATAAAAACATCTGTATCTGAAATGGATACAAATAGATACATTGTTGCAGCCGCTATAAATGTCAAAGAAATAGCGGAGCTCTCTGCAGGGACACTTTTTGCAGGCTGTAGATGGGATGAAAATCGGCCAATTTTTTTTACCATTCCTGGTAACGTCGGCCGCTTGAACGACCGATTTTTCATTTTTTTAAAGAAAAATCGGCCGTTTTTCTCCCCATCTATGGCCTGCATTAGATGGCTGCAGATTCTTCATGGACTTTTGGATGCCTGAACCTATGCTCCATGGTCAGATTCCACCTACCAGTCACTACAATACACACTTGTGAAGCAGCGGCCATGTTGAACCACAACACACAGCAAGGGACGCAGGCATTCAGAACTTCCAGAAGTGCGTCCAATGCTAGAGATAAGAGAGTAAAGACAGCAATCACCGCACACAATAAGTATTATACTTCGTAGGGCCCTTTCACATGGGAGGATTGATTGGGTCTGCCTGTTTTTCAGGCGGACCCCCATTGTTCTCTATGTAACGGACATGTGTGCATTTACACCCGCCAGCATCCAATGCGCTAAAAACAGACAGATGGGGATCCGTTCCCCATCCATCTGGAGGCTGTGTCTGCTCTGCACCGGTGGAGCGGACACAGACCTGTCATCTCCCTGCTCAGAGGGGATCAACAGACAGATCCCCTGCTGAGGAGACAGATCCACAGAGCTTGCCTGTGTGAGAAATGGCGAAGGGCGGAAACAGTGCAAAGTCCATGTTCAGTTAAAACTCTTTATTAGGAAAAAATATATACTACTCACAAGGTGTATGACATTGCACCCAGGGGAACCGCCCAAACATGGGGTGATCATAGTACCATCTGCCCTGGCCAGGAGCATTGGTGAAAACAGGATAGCGGTGTCAAGAAAACAAATCTGACACACTGGGGAGGACTGGTTGAGCTGCACTAGTCCTGGGCTCAGACTCTACTGGCCCTGCAGCATGTGCAGAACACGTTTCGAGGCGACTTCCTCCACAGTCATTCTGGCTTGCTAGAAGGAATCCTCAGAAGGCATTATTGGCACCACACAGTGTCCCCTGTACTATCCCCACTCGCCAGGAACCTTTCCCTTCAGTAAGCACTGTCCCTAACCCTTGGGTTCCTCTCCCTAACTTGCCAAGTGCACTAGAATGATGCAGGAGCCCCTATTTAAAGGTTCCCTCATCAAGACGGAACCCTGACCTCTCACAGGAATTTGGCATCAAATCGGACACCTACCTCACCAGAGATAACTGATAAGGGGACTGATGAGGGACATTTTCCCTTATCAGAACCTGCTTCCCTTATAGCACTGGCACAATGCCACCTAAAGGTGGGAAGAATGGCTGAGCCGGCTTCCAAACTTCTATTCTCAAGCTCTTCTCATCACACTTTTCACAAACAGGCCCCATTACTATTACAGTGCGGATACTGTTCACCTACAGACAAACTTGGCTTCATCCCCGCCTCCGCTTCAGAGGACAAAGAGGTCAGAGAAGTAGACAAGATCCAAGCTCCCCATTGCACTTATAACAAGAGGTAATTGTCCTGTTGTCAGCCAGACTGCCAAGAGTCATCATACCATCAGTCGTCATATGACTGATCTCCGAGAGGTGATGTATGGTCAAGTGTTCTCTTCAACGCAATCATTATTTTTTCCTCATAGCTAATAAAAGAAAGTAAAATCTAACCATAGAGGTCAAGGAACATTGTTACTGGACATTGAGAAACACATCGAGGTGAACGGCACTTTGTGTATTTTTAGTTTTCGTTTTAAGTTATTGTAACATTTATCTGAAAGTCATTTTGTGACATTTTTCTCGAAAAACGTTCCAGACTCTGTTTATCACTTAAAATTCTCCCTGTGGAAGTCGTACAGTCATGGGAAGTAATATTGGCACCAATGCATTTCTGTCAGATAACGCACCACTTCGCCCAGAAAATTGTTGTAACTACAAATGGTTCTGAATTCTCATGTTTCTTCTTGTGTTTGTATTGGTGACGCAAAAAAAGTGGAGAAACTAAAAGCCAAATCTGACACATTCCACAAAACACAATAAAAATGGACTGGACAAAATGATCGGCACGCTCAATGTAATATCTGGTCGCACACCCCTTGGAAAAAATACCTGAAATCCATGGCTTCCTGGAACCATCAATGAGTTTCTTCCACCTCTCTGCTGGAATTTTGGAGCGCCCTTCTTCCTCCAACTGCTCCAGGTCTCTCAGTTTGGAAGGGTTCCTTTTCCCAACTGATGTTCTGAGATCTCTCCACAGGAGCTCTATGGGATGGAGATCTGGACTCATTGCTGGCCAGTTCAGTCCTCTCCAGTGCTCCATTTCTGGGGGCTTTTTGACGTGTGCTTTGGGTCATTGTCCTGCTGGGAGACCCATGACCTCTGATGGAGACCCAACTTTCTGACACCGGGCCCTACATTGCACCCCAGAATTTCTTTGGTAGTCTTCAGATTTCGTAATGCCATGCACACAGCCAAGACATCCAGTGCCTGAAGCGGCAAAGCCACCCCAAAACATCAGTGACCCCCCACCATGTGTGACTGGAGGGACTGGATTATTTTCTTTAAGGCCTCATTGCTTTTTCTGAGAACAGTAGAATGATGGGCTTTACCAAAAAGCTGCCATTTTGTTTCGTCTGTCCACAGCACATTCTCCCAAAAGGATTTTGGCTTCCTCAGGTAGGTTTTGGCAAACTCCAATCTGGCTTTTTTTTAGGTTTCTGTGTCAGCAGCGGGGTCCTCCTGGGTCTCCTATCATAGCGTCCCTTTTCAGTTAGGTGGCAATGTATAATGCGAGCTGACACCGTTGTACCCTATGCCTGAAGGTCAGCTTGAATTTGTCTGGAAGTTGATTGAGGTTTTTTTTTATCCACCATTCCAACAATCCTTCATTGCAATCAAGTATTCTCTTTCATCCACGTCCGGGGAGCATAGCTACAGTGCCATGGGCTGTAAACGTCTTGACAATGTTGTGCACAGTGGACACAGGAACATTAAGAACTGTGAATTGATACAGGTGAGTTTATTTACAAATTACAGGAGCATCACAAACTTGGAATGCCATTATTTCCTACAAATTTGAGAAGGTGCCAATAATTGTGTCCAGTCCATTTTTGGGTTTTGTGGGGAATGTGTCAGATTTGGCTTTTTGTTTTTCCCCTGTTTTGTGTCATACCAATACAAACCCCCATCAATGGTGTCAGTGGAAGGAATTGTGCCCCATCGTTGGTGTCAGTGGGAGGAATAGTGCCCCATCATTGGTGTCAGTGGAAGGAATAGTGTCCCATCAATGGTGTCAGTGGGAGGAATAGTACCCCATCATTGGTGTCAGTGGGAGGAATAGTGCCCAATCATTGGTGTCAGTGGAAGGAATAGTGCCCCATCATTGGTGTCAGTGGAAGGAATAGTGCCCCATCATTGGTGTCAGTGGAAGGAATAGTGCCCAATCATTGGTGTCAGTGGAAGGAATAGTGCCCCATCATTGGTGTCAGTGGGAGGAATAGTGTCCCATCAATGGTATTGGTGGAAGGAATAGTGTCCCATCATTGGTATCAGTGGGAGGAATAGTGCCCCATCATTGGTGTCAGTGGGAGGTATAGTGCCCCATCATTGGTGTCAGTGGGAGGAATAGTGCCCCATCATTGGTGTCAGTGGGAGGAATAGTGCCCCATCATTGGTGTCAGTGGGAGGTATAGTGCCCCATCATTGGTGTCAGTGGGAGAAATAGTGCCCCATTATTGCTGTCAGTGGAAGGAATACTGCCCATCATTGGTGTCAGTGGAAGGAATACTGCCCCATCATTGGTGTCAGTGGAAGGAATGGTGCTTCAGTGTTTGTGTCAGCTGGAGGAATAGTGCCAAGGGCAAGATAAAAACAGCAAAGGGCTGCATCTGGCCCCGCAAGCAGCAGTTTGGAGACCACTGCTTTAGGACATACAAGCGTCTACTTTTCACTGTATTTTTTCCTTGCTAAATCCACACGATGTCCCAGTCCATTTTGTGAGTGCCCCTTAACCTGCACCTGTTGAAAATCAGCAGGTGTGTACCATGGATCTCTGCAAGCTCACTGCATCCTTACCTACACAATTGAGGCACAAGAAGGGAGCTGGCACAGCACAGAATCATTGAAGAGATAATTCAGGTCTGCCAAAAATCTCTGCCAAGAAGCAAGATGACCCTGGCTGCATTGGACTACAAAGAATCAAATTGCAGGTGAATTGAGGGAACTTTCTCATCTCAGATCAGCTCCAAGCTTGCTGGATAGTATTAGAGGTTCATGACCGATCGTACTTGAGGTTTAAGGAAACCCTGTCAGTTGCCAAAAAAAGCCTTACTGGCAGGTCCAACACCCTGTGTCTCCAATCTTCCTTCCATCAAACCCTGCAGCCCTACTCCGACACTTGTCTTCTGTCTGATATCTGAATCCCCCCCCCCACTGTGTGCTACCATTCATTAGGCTGCATCGATGGAATGGCAGGAAGGTAGGAAATACGGACCTCGGAAAGAGTGTTATAAACCCCTCTATTCTATCATGAATGCTGCTGCCAGACTCATCCACCTTACTGACCGTTCGGTATCTGCCACCCTCTCTGCCAATCCCTCCACTCAGTGTCCTCCACCCCTCTCTGCCAATCCCTCCACTCAGTGTCCTCCACCCCTCTGCCAATCCCTCCACTCAGTGTCCCTCCACCCCTCTCTGCCCAATCCCTCCACTCAGTGTCCTCCATCCCTCTCTGCCAATCCCTCCCACTCAGTGTCCTCCACCCTCTCTGCCAATCCCTCCACTCAGTGTCCTCCACCCCTCTCTGCCAATCCCTCCACTCAGTGTCCTCCATCCCTCTCTGCCAATCCCTCCACTCAGTGTCCTCCACCCCTCTCTGCCAATCCCTCCACTCAGTGTCCTCCACCCCTCTCTGCCAATCCCTCCACTCAGTGTCCTCCACCCCTCTCTGCCAATCCCTCCACTCAGTGTCCTCCACCCCTCTCTGCCAATCCCTCCACTCAGTGTCCTCCACCCCTCTCTGCCAATCCCTCCACTCAGTGTCCTCCACCCCTCTCTGCCAATCCCTCCACTCAGTGTCCTCCACCCCTCTCTGCCAATCCCTCCACTAGCCTCCACTAAGTGTCCTCCACCCCTCTCTGCCAATCCCTCCACTGGCCTCCACTAAGTGTCCTCCATCCCTCTCTGCCAATCCCTCCACTGGCCTCCACTAAGTGTCCTCCATCCCTCTCTGCCAATCCCTCCACTGGCCTCCACTAAGTGTCCTCCATCCCTCTCTGCCAATCCCTCCACTAAGTGTCCTCCACCCCTCTTTGCCAATCCCTCCACTGGCCTCCACTAAGTGTCCTCCATCCCTCTTTGCCAATCCCTCCACTGGCCTCCACTAAGTGTCCTCCATCCCTCTCTGCCAATCCCTCCACTGACCTCCACTCAGTTTCCTCCACCCCTCTCTGCCAATCCCTCCACTGGCTTCCCATTGCCCAACGGATAAAATTTAAAACATTAACAATAACATATAAAGCCATTTATAACTCTGCCCCAAATTAAATCACCGATCTTGTCTCCAAATATCACCCAAACTGTCCTCTCCACTCCTCCCACGACCTCCTATTCTCTAGCTCCCTTGTCTCCTCCTCCCATGTTCGTCTCCAGGACTTCTCCAGAGCTTCCCCCATCCTCTGGAACGCTCTACCCCAATTTACCAGACTATCGCCTACTCTGCTCACTTTTAGGCGATCTCTGAAAACCGATCTCTTCAGGGAAGCCTATCCTGCCCTCAGCTAATAATGGAATCTTCTATTCCTTCTACCAGCCCATCCCCCACAGTTATTACCTTTTGTACCACCAGCCCCTCCCTCTTAGATAGTAAGCTCCCAGGATCAGGGCCCTCCTCTCCCTCTTGTATTGAACTGTATTGCCTCCCGTTATATTGTAGAGCGCTGAGCAAACTGTTGGCGCCATAAATCCTGTATAATAATAATATAATAATATTGCAGCGATGAGCTGTTAGATTTTTTGTTTTTAGGCAACGGACGGCGGTCGCTCCAAAAAAGTAATCATGTGAAATGCTGCGACGCAAACAGATGTTGCACTTCATTAGGTAAACTATAAAAAGGTAATATATTGCTTCCGCCTTGATGCTATGAGGGATTGCATAAATGCTGTAAAAAACCCCCAAAAAATAAAAAAACAAAAAAAATCCCAGTTGTTTTAGTACGTCTACCATTACCAAATGAACGGCACGGGAGCAACGTTCCTATTAATACTGACAGCCCTCTATTTCCATCATGTTGACTTGCTGTCAAGTCAGCGGCCTGGCTGTTCCCTCTCGTTTCCACGCTGGATACCCACAAAAATATTTACTGTTCCCATTCTGCAGACTGACCTCCAGCGTCAGCTCACAGCCGGCTCTCCCCATTTGTGACACCAGCCATGTTTGTGTGTCAGTGGGAACGTCCCTCAGGGTCATACCCTTGGCGGCACGTCTTCACTAACCCCTCTAGATACATTGCATAAAGATAAATACAGGTGCGAGGCCCGGGAAGAGACAACGAAGAAAAGAGGATTCGGTGTCGTTGGATCTCAGCTCCTGGGAGTAGACAATGTAGCTCTATGTCAGCTCCCGTGGATAGACACGGTCTGTGTCATCCGTTGTTGGGAACTATCGCAAATGTAAAGGAGACTATTGCAATAAATGCAACATTTCCTCATCTTGTCTCTTTAACCACTTCCAGTCCAGACACTTTCCCCCCCTTCCAGTCCAGACACTTTCCCCCCCTTCCAGTCCGGACACTTTCACCCCCTTCCGGTCCGGACACTTTCCCCCCCTTCCGGTCCGGACACTTTCCCCCCCTTCCGGTCCGGACACTTTCCCCCCCTTCCGGTCCGGACACTTTCCCCCCCTTCCGGTCCGGACACTTTCCCCCCTTCCGGTCCGGACACTTTCACCCCCTTCCGGTCCGGACACTTTCACCCCCTTCCAGTCCGGACACTTTCCCCCCTTCCGGTCCGGACACTTTCCCCCCTTCCGGTCCGGACACTTTCCCCCCCTTCCGGTCCAGACACTTTCACCCCCTTCCGGTCCAGACACTTTCCCCCCCTTCCAGTCCGGACACTTTCACCCCCTTCCAGTCCGGACACTTTCACCCCCTTCCGGTCCAGACACTTTCCCCCCTTCCAGTCCGGACACTTTCCCCCCTTCTAGTCCAGACACTTTCCCCCCTTCTAGTCCAGACACTTTCCCCCCTTCCAGTCCGGACACTTTCACCCCCTTCCCAGTCCAGACACTTTCCCCCCTTCCAGTCCAGACACTTTCCCCCCTTCCAGTCCAGACACTTTCCCCCCTTCCAGTCCGGACACTTTCCCCCCTTCCAGTCCAGACACTTTCCCCCCTTCCAGTCCAGACACTTTCCCCCCTTCCAGTCCGGACACTTTTACCCCCTTCCTGACCAGGGCAATTTTCAGCTTTCAGCGCTATCACACTTTGAATGACAATTGCGCAGTCATGCAACACTGTACCCATATTAATTTTTTACCATTTTTTTGCGACAGATAAAGCTTTATTTTGGTGGTATTAATTCCCTGCTGGGATTTTTATTTTTTTTTGCTATGTAAATGACAAAGTCCAAAAATTTTGAACAAAAGTGTTTTTTTTATAAAATTTTGCAAATAAATAATATTTGATCATAAATCTTTACCAAAATGTATTTCGTTATCTTTTTAGTAAAAAAAACAAACAAAAACAAATTAGTTTATAACCAAAAATTATAATTTTTAAATATTTTTTTTTACATTTTTATTTTATTTTTTTATATTATTATTTTTTATTTATTATTTTTTTTTACATACTGTCACCCTAGCAGTACAGTGTCACCATGGTGACACTGTACTACTTGTGGGGGGTGAGGAAGATTTTTTTTTTTTTTTTTTTTTTTACAATGATTGCTTTTACACCCATATAGGATGTAAAAGCAATCATTTCTCCTTCTCTCTGGCTGCATTCTTGCACTCATTGAAAAATACAGAGTGAGCTGTGATTGGTCACAGCTTGTCACATGGTACAAGGCTGTTGTGACTAGCCCTGTACCATGTGACCTCTGTGATCATTCACAGATTTCACACGTAGTAAGCAATGATGTCACAAGTGACATCTTGCTGACTACTTTGCATGTGATCACTGATTGGCCAATCAGTGATCACATGATCGGGACCTCGTACAGAGGTCCCGTCCGACGATCGGTGTTTCACTGTGTCCGGAGGACACAGCGGGCACCGGATCGCGGTGCTGCGCGCTCCCAGGGAGCGCGCACAAGCAGGGTGCGGGGAGGCCGTTCATAAACGGCCACCCGACCCTGTACTGCCACCGTCCGGCCGTTTATATGCAACGGCCGGTCGGGAAGTGGTTAACCACTTCGCCTTCAGAGCAATTTTTTTTATTTTTTGCACATGTAAAAATAAAAAATCTGCATTTTGGGCATAAAATTACTTAAAACGTCCAGAACATTATAAATACATCAGTAGTTCATATAGTGAACTCGGTGTAGAGCTATTCACAGAGGACAAGGGGGCGCTCTTTACATCTGGAGGAAAAGAAATGTAATCTCCAAACACGGAAAGGTTTCTTCACAGTAAGAGCTGTGAGAATGTGGAATAGACTCCCTCAAGAGTTGGTTGTGGCCAGCTCAGTGGATTGCTGTAGGAAAGTCCTGGATTCTTTCTTGGATACACAGAATATAACTGGATATAACATTTATAGGGAAAGTTGATCCAGGGAATATCCGATTGCCTCTCGGGGGATCAGGAAGGAATGTTTCCCTGCAGGAGCAAATTGGGTCATGCTTTGCTGGGTTTTTTTTTGCCTTCCTCTGGATCAACTGTGGGTGAAGGATTATAACTTTTTCTTTTCTATGGTTGAACTGGATGGACTTTTGTCTTTTTTTCATCCAGACTAACTATGTAACTATATTTTATAGAATAAAAAAAGACAACAGATGCAACTTTTTATATTGCACGATATTTGTGAAATATTAGCCACTTGCCAACCACCCTACAGCAGATGTACTGCTACAGGGCGGCAGATTTTGCACTTTCTGGTGCAGGAGACGCGCATGCTCATGTGCCCCCCAGAGTGCCGTTTCTCCTGTGATTAGTCACAGCAGAAACCAATCAATGGGTGCCGTCCAAAAGATGAGCGTTGGCACCCCTTGATCGGCGAGGAGAGTGACAGGACACAGCTCTGATTATGCAAACAAGGCAGAGCTGTGTCCTGTCAGCGGCAAATCTGCTGGATTTTCTTTCCCTGCAAAGCAGGGAATAAAATTCAGCAGATTTCCTAGTAAAATCACCACACTGTTTACAGAAAAACACTGGTTAGGTACATTGTTAACCCTTTGATCACCCTAGATAGTGGTCTCCAAACAGTGGCCCTTAGCTTGCTTTTATCCAGCCCTTGGGACACTATTGCTCCAAATGACACCAATGATGGGGCACTATTCATCCCACTGACACCAATGATGAGGCACTATTACTCCCACTGAAACAAATGGTGAAACATTATTCCTCCCACTGAAACCAATGATGGGGCACTATTCCTCCCACTGACACCAATGATGGGGCACTATTCCTCCCACTGACACCAATGATGGGGCACTATTCCTCCCACTGACACCAATGATGGGGCACTATTCCTCCCACTGACACCAATGATGGGGCACTATTCCTCCCACTGATACCAACGATGGGGCACTATTACTCCCACTGATACCAATGATGGGGCACTATTCCTCCCACTGAAACCAATGATGGGGCACTATTCCCCCCACTGACACCAACGATGGGGCACTATTCCTCCCACTGACACCAACGATGGGGCACTATTCCTCCCGCTGATACCAACGATGGGGTACTATTCATCCCACTGACACCAACGATGGTGCACTATTCCTCCCACTGATACCAACGATGGGACACTATTCATCCCACTGACACCAACGATGGTGCACTATTCCTCCCACTGATACCAACGATGGGGCACTATTCCTCCCACTGAAACCAACGATGGGGTACTATTCCTCCCACTGACACCAATGATGGGGCACTATTCCTCCCACTGACACCAATGATGGGGCACTATTCCTCCCACTGACACCAATGATGGGGCACTATTCCTCCCACTGACACCAATGATGGGGCACTATTCCTCCCACTGACACCAATGATGGGGCACTATTCCTCCCACTGATACTAATGATGGAACACTATTCCTCCCACTGACACCAATGATGGGGCACTATTCCTCCCACTGACACCAATGATGGGGCACTATTCCTCCCACTGACACCAATGATGGGGCACTATTCCTCCCACTGACACCAATGATGGGGCACTATTCCTTCTACTGACACCAATGATGGGGCATTTTCTACTCGCAGGCTGGCCCACCTAAAGCCTGAAGGACAGTAAACTGGCCTCTTATTTATAATGTTTGGAGACCACTTCCCTAGATGTTTGACCCCTTCCCAGCCAGTGCCAGTGTGTGTATTGTTAGCACTGATTACAGTATTACGGTTACTGGTTCCCACAACGTGTAAGACTTTTCACCACAATATCAAAGTCCCACTATAACTGGCTGATTGCCACCATTACTAGTATTAAAACACTTCAATATATACTGTAGTTTATAGAGGCTATAACTTTTGTGCAAACCAATCAATATACACCTATTGGGATTTTTTTAATCAAAATTATGTAGCAGAATATATATTGGCCCCTCCCCGTAGTCTTGTTGGACACGTGACACGTCCCAGAAGACTACGGGGCCATTCAGAAACCGCAGGGCTACTCGCGCATGCGCAGTGGGCACCCGTCTGTGAAGCCGCAAGCTGTCACAGCCGGGTGCCCACATTGAAGATGCCGGCTCCAGGGAGAGAAGACGGCCGGTGAAACCAGCCGTGGTGAGGACACCGCAGGACCGAGGGACAGGTAAGTGTCTGTATTTTAAAAGCAAACCGAACTATAAAACACGTGCGTGTGAACCAAGGGTAGGTCGTAAGTTATTACTAAAACCAGAAATAATCGAATGCAGAGTCGATCGTTTAATATGATAAAGAGTAGATACATTGGGCTAGTCTTACAGATACAACCGGCCCTTTGAGAGCAGCCAGAATGCTGATGCGGCCTGTGATGAAATTGAGTTTGACACCCCTGGTCTAGGGGAGAGGATTAAAGTGAAATTCTCTACTTCTTGTTCCCACCTGGGGGTCCTGGCCTTGTACACGTAGATACTGAGGGTCTTCCCTCATAGCAGGTGAGCAGAGAAGAGAGCCAGCTGTGTGTCCCTTTAAAAGCAGCAGAGAAGCGCTGGAACATACTTCTGATCAGAGGGAAATGCTGGCACGCGGCGCGGACTGCCCGGTAACAGACAAAAGAGCAAACACAATGTTTAACTAAGGAATTAGGCTGGAAGTCGTGAAGCGCGTCCGATAACGGACCCAGGCACCAGTCCTCTCGCGTCTCCTAGCAGCAGACGGAAACAGTCCTCTGTTTAAAAATGGAATTAGAAAGAAGACGGTAATGATTCTTCGGTGACAAGAGTCAGAACAAAGAACCAGAACCTGCGAGATGTATGGGCTTTGATTACAGCGGATTTCTTCATTGACGGTGACAAATGCCACTCCGGAGATTTATCAAAAGCAAGACGGGAGGGCGAGACTGAACGCTCGCAATCAGCATTTCATTCACAGCGACAAAATGGAGTCCTATAGTTAGCGAAACAACCGCAAACAAACTAGAACTTGAGGTTTTCATGGCACCAGTGGAAAAATGCCGCATGTAAAAGTTTCAAAAGGAAAATATAGAGAAATATGTACAAAGTATAAAAAGTTACAAAAAATACAAGAAGACACACAAACTATTCACTATAAAATAAAAGGGAATAAAACAGAATAAAACTTTTACTTAGATTTATCCTGCGGCTGGAGCAAGTTAGAGAGTCAGCAATCCGTGAGTCAAATCGAACCGGCTCCATACGAATCACAATGTCCCAATGTCAGAGTCCTCAATTTATGAGGCAGCACAGCGGCTAAATGGTTAGCACTTCCGCCTGGCAGTACTCGGGTCACTGTTCAGTATCCAAACCCCGTCACCACCTGCCTGGAGTTTGCATGTTCTCCCTGTGACTGTGTGGGTTTCCTGCGGGTACTCCAGTTTCCTCCCACACTCCAAAGACATGCTGGTAGGTTAATTGGCTCCTGTCTAAATTGTCCCTAGTATGTGTATGTATGAATGTGAGTTAGGGACCTTAGATTGTACGCCCCTTGAGGGTTAGGGACCTTAGATTGTACGCCCCTTGAGGGTTAGGGACCTTAGATTGTACACCCCTTGAGGGTTAGGGACCTTAGATTGTACGCCCCTTTAGGGTTAGGGACTGATGTGAATGTACAATATATATGGAAAGTGCTGTGTAAATTGACGGCACTATAGAAGTACCATAAATAATAAAGATGAAAGAAACTTGGAACAATTCAATCTGAGCAAAGGATGGAAAAACGTTGAAGCAGAGGTTACATTCCGTGAAAAAGTAATTACATAAAGATACAGGACCCTGGAGTTATATGCAAATATTCACCTTTTCTGTGGGCGCCAAGCTTGGCTCCGCCCCTCCAAAAAGGCAGCGTGTGAATTAGAGCCCAAGTCTATTTCATATATTAAAGCTGTAAATAATGAGGTTAATGTAATGAACCTTGTATGCAAGATTAGGCGCACCCCAATATTAGTGGCCCTACTCTGGGGAGCACTCTCCGCCCCCACCCCAAAATTAGCAGCCTACGAAGATTATCTACTCTTTTTTATTACAAAACTTCTGTTGTCCCTTCCAAACCTATTGGCAAAATTGTAAAACTTTAGCGCCCTGTCAAACTTTCGTATTAACTTTCAAAAATTTGATGCCCTAAATATTTCTCTCTCGGACACTACTGTGCACCTAGAGATGGAATGTTCTAGAAAAAAATGGAAAAATTGGAAAAAAAAAACCCACACTTTTTCCCAAAGCCATTTTTTTTTCTAGAAAAAAAAAAAAAAAAAAAGTGTGGAATGTGTTTTTTTAAAATGATAAATAATCTATCGTGGTATTCAGACTGTATAAACATGAACAACTTACTGAAAGAGTTCTGAGATTTTATGTAAAGTCTTATATTATTGCAGGTTCTCTCAGCTGAAGACAAGCAAATCCTGGAATACAATTCAAGTAACACTGTACTTCTCTTACAAGAGAAATATCCCGTTCAGCTACTAGGGGGCACTGCAGGGGAAAGGCTCCAGTTTAGTTTGCTTGTGAGCTGCATCTTGTACCGCCTACAGTTGGGTGATTGTTGGGATACAGTAGATGAAAGTTACTTTGATCTCAGGCCTTAATTCACAAATGAGACAGTTAATTTGTCTGACAAATTCATTTATCTTTGTAACCTTTAAATGATTCCTATGAATATTTTCCAGTATCACAGCATGTTTCTCTATAGGCTGGTTGGTAAATTGTTTTTCTTTTTCCTCCTGGCAGTAAAATAGTGAGACCAACATCCAGAGTTTGGAAATATTTAAATAGTGCAATTTCTGCAAAGCTGCAATGTGCAAATATCGGGAGAAGAAATATTCTTCACCAAATGCTACAAGGATAACAAAACACATCCTGGCATGCCAGAAGTGCCCTAAAGACATTAAAAAATACTTCATGGAATTAAAGTGCAAGTAGCTTTTCCCTCCAGAGTTCTCATTTCAGAAACACTCTTTCTTCTATTGGTGCTAAGGGGCAAATCTGATTATTTTTTGTTGATGGTTTCTTGCTTTTTTTTGTTGCTCTTGAGGAAAAGGGGAGTGGTTACCTGTTCTCCTGTATAGTTGAAATGTTCAACAGTCCTTGTTATTCCATTTGCAATAAAAAATACAATTTTAATACTCAAGTTTATAGTTTATTTACTGAATAAAACATAGCAGTATGACGAGTGCAATACTGTTCACAAGAGTGGTTATTAGAAAATCCAAGCGGAGTCATATAATAAGTATTAACAAACAAGTTCTATTCGATCACATGGATCATATTGAGGTTAGACAGAGACATGGTAAACAAGTCTTTATAAAATCACTGAATTAAAAACATTCGGCTTCTCCAGATCTAATAATATTCGGCAATCAGGAATCCACATAAGGCAATGAAGTTCCTAACTACTAGATCAAAGGATTTCCATATTTTCTATATAATGTCTGCATGAGGGGAACATTCTTCAAAAAGTGTTTTGGTGACCATCACAGTGAATAGAATGACCTCCTAGAAATGGAAAACCAGAAAAAAAGATCATAGTAGAGGGAACAAAAAATAGGATATATGCACTAATCATATGCAATAACAAAACGACCCCATGGCAGGTATATATGTTATTCCGTTACCTTCTCATAGACTTGACCATCATGAAAGGATGGATATTCGGCCTTCCTGGATAGCCACCCCAAATGGAAATGTATCCACAGTAATAAGTGATTCTGAAAGTGTACAGATAGAAGACATAAATATGAAACTATCATCAAACCTGAATGAGACTAATAAGGGTACAAATCTGAAGAATATTACCATACAAAAAGATCAAGGGGACTCCTCACTTGAAGTAAGATCAGGTCTGGATGGAAAAGTGAATATGGAGGTGGGCAGCCAGGTAGTAGATATGTAAACTCCAGACTGTTTGATACAGTCTATGTATATATGGATATATAAACCCAAATCTGGGTTTCCAAAAATTGCTCAGTAGTGAGAAAGTAATGCGGTTCCTTACAAATATGTATGAGACTATAGAGGCATGCCACAGCACATAGAAAGCATGGTATACAGATGCTCCTCCAATAGGAGTTCAAAAAATTCCCCAAATGGGCACAAGGTTTTCAAAAATATGAGGGTAGGTGACCCGTTTATATTGATAGCACTAATGCCAAACTTAGCCTAACGGCTATAAACTTGCCACCGGTGGAAGTAGGCTGTGACTCAAGGTTGCCATGTGCGGGCTGCTTTAGATGATGTCCTCATCGTAATTAGAGTGTCTCCTGCCTTTCCAGTGTGGAGCTGAAGCAAACCGCTTCTTCCTTCCTCTTGGGCACCGCGCCCTATGGAGACGCCGAGCGAAATGATGTCATCACGTTGACGCGTTTCGTCCGCCAATCACCGCAGACTTCCACACTGGAAAGGCAGGAGACACTCTAATTATGATGAGGACATCATCTAAAGCAGCCCGCACATGGCAACCTTGAGTCACAGCCTACTTCCACCGGTGGCAAGTTTATAGCCGTTAGGCTAAGTTTGGCATTAGTGCTATCAATATAAACGGGTCACCTACCCTCATATTTTTGAAAACCCTGTGCCCATTTACCTCATTTGGGGGAATTTTTTGAACTCCTATTGGAGGAGCATCTGTATACCATGCTTTCTATGTGCTGTGGCATGCTTCTACAGTCTCATACATATTTTTAAGGAACCGCATTACTTTCTCACTACTGAGCAATTTTTGGAAACCCAGATTTGGGTTTATATATCCATATATACATAGATTGTATCAAACAGTCTGGATTTTTCATATCTACTACCTGGCTGCCCACCTCCATATTCACTTTTCCATCCAGACCTGATCTTACTTCAAGTGAGGAGTCCCCTTGATCTTTTTGTATGGTAATATTCTTCAGATTTTTACCCTTAGTAGTCTCATTCAGGTTTGATGATAGTTTCATATTTATGTCTTATATATATACACTATAAGGAATCACTTATTACTGTGGATACATTTCCATTTGGGGTGGCTATCCAGGAAGGCCGAATATCCATCCTTTCATGATGGTCAAGTCTATGAGAAGGTAACGGAATAACATATATACCTGCCATGGGGTCGTTTTGTTATTGCATATGATTAGTGCATATATCCTATTTTTTGTTCCCTCTAATATGATCTTTTTTTCTGGTTTTCCATTTCTAGGAGGTCATTCTATTCAGTGTGGTGGTCACCAAAACACTTTTTGAAGAATGTCGCCCTCATGCAGACATTATATGGAAACTATGGAAATCCTTTGATCTAGTAGTTAGGAACTTCATTGCCTTATGTGGATTCCTGATTGCCGAATATTATTAGATCTGGAGACGCCGAATGTTTTTAATTCAGTGATTTTATAAAGACTTGTTTACCATGTCTCTGTCTAACCTCAATATGATCCATGTGATCGAATAGAACTTGTTTGTTAATACTTATTATATTACTCCGCTTGGATTTTCTAATAACCACTCTTTGTGAGCAGTATTGCACTCGTCATACTGCTATGTTTTATGCTAAATATTTGGGTTTATAAATCCACACTAATCATTAGTGAGACGGAGATATTTATATGACACATATTTACGTGTCATGTTAGGTGGCTACCCCTCCCACCTTTTTTCCTATTTACTGAATAAGCTTTACTTTTATTTTAGGCATAATATTTTTATATACACTGTAATAAAAGGACTTTAAATTTGTAAAACTACTCCACACAGAAGTTTTCAGAAAATGTCCTTTTATTCCAGAAAAAAAATGGCTTCATAATTTCTGGAAAATTTACATCTCTGTGTGCAGCTTCTCAAAACCAACTTCCCATTCAAATGGGTGGACTCATGTATCAGATATCTGGGCACTAGCCTCCCCAAAGTTGTTGAACATACATTCCCAGTTAATTTCCCTCCTCGCCTTTAACAGATTAAACGAGACTTGAACACCTGGTAATCAGGTTTGGGAGATGTAAAATATTAAAAATTTATAATATGCCCCAAATCTATGCCCTGCCAGTTCACATCCCTTCTTCTGATTTAAAAATATTAAAAAGAGCTTTGATCCAATATCTTTGGTCCAATAAATCTCCAAGACTTCTACACTCGATTCTTCAGGGGGTTAGCATTTCCAGATGTTAATAGCTACCTAGCTGTTTGCCACCTAACTGGCTGAAACATGGCTCTCGACAACAGTGGGTGGCTACTGAACAAGCCTCATCTTTAATTCTCTTGTCTATCCTTCCTTGGTGCTCTGAAGCATTACCGCAAACTATTAAATTCCACCCCACTATCAGAGTGACCTGGACCATTTGCCAGAAAGAATGCAGAGACAAGGCCATCTCCCCAGGCCCTTCTTTTCCAATATTAAGAAATCCTTCCTTTTGACTGGGTCTGGAGGACCCGAGCTTTTGAAACCTTGTGAGTTGAAATTTTCTTACAGTGCACCATTTTACGATAGGTTACCACTGGCCTACTACACACCAAATGTCATCACATTCATTACTATCTACCCTCAACTTCTGGAATAAATTCCAACTGATGCATTTCCTTTCCTCACTGATCCCCCCCAAAATATGTTTTATCAGCAGAGCTGGAGGTTAGTATTGAGCGGGGGATCAGCAGAGCTGGAGGTTTACTATTGAGCGGGGCATCAGCAGAGCTGGAGGTTAGTATTGAGCGGGGCATCAGCAGAGCTGGAGGTTAGTATTGAGCGGGGCATCAGCAGAGCTGGAAGTTAGTATTGAGCGGGGCATCAGCAGAGCTGGAGGTTAGTATTGAGCGGGGCATCAGCAGAGCTGGAGGTTAGTATTGAGCGGGGCATCAGCAGAGCTGGAGGATAGTATTGAGCGGGGCATAAGCAGAGCTGGAAGTTAGTATTGAGCGGGGGATCAGCAGAGCTGGAGGTTAGTATTGAGCGGGGCATCAGCAGAGCTGGAGGTTAGTATTGAGCGGGGCATCAGCAGAGCTGGAGGTTTACTATTGAACGGGGCATCAGCAGAGCTGGAAGTTAGTATTGTGCGGGGCATCAGCAGAGCTGGAGGTTTACTATTGAGCGGGGGATCAGCAGAGCTGGAGGTTTACTATTCAGCGGGGGATCAGCAGAGCTGGAGGTTTACTATTCAGCGGGGGATCAGCAGAGCTGGAGGTTTACTATTCAGCGGGGCATCAGCAGAGCTGGAAGTTAGTATTGAGCGGGGGATCAGCAGAGCTGGAGGTTAGTATTGAGCGGGGCATCAGCAGAGCTGGAGGTTTACTATTGAGCGGGGCATCAGCAGAGCTGGAAGTTAGTATTGAGCGGGGCATCAGCAGAGCTGGAGGTTTACTATTCAGCGGGGGATCAGCAGAGCTGGAGGTTTACTATTCAGCGGGGGATCAGCAGAGCTGGAGGTTTACTATTCAGCGGGGGATCAGCAGAGCTGGAGGTTTACTATTCAGCGGGGGATCAGCAGAGCTAGAGGATAGTATTGAGCGGGGGATCAGCAGAGCACTGTTGAAATGTTTTAAACTCTGGATGTTGGTCTCACCATTTTACTGAGAGGAGGGGAAAAAACAATTTACTGACCAGCCTATAGAGAGACATTATGCTGTGATACTGGAAAACATTCATAGGAATCATTTCAAGGTTACAAAGATAAACTAATTAGTATTGAGCGGGGGATCAGCAGAGCCGGAGGCTAGTATTGAGCGGAGGATCTGCAGAGCTGGAGGTTAGTATTGAGCAGGGGATCTGCAGAGCTGGAAGTTACTGAGTGGGGAATCTGCAGAGCTGGGAGTTACTACTGAGTGGGGAATCTGCAGAGCTGGGAGTTACTACTGAGTGGGGAATTAGCAGAGCTGGGAGTTACTACTGAGTGGGGAATTAGCAGAGCTGGGAGTTACTACTGAGTGGGGAATTAGCAGAGCTGGGAGTTACTACTGAGTGGGGAATTAGCAGAGCTGGGAGTTACTACTGAGTGGGGAATTAGCAGAGCTGGGAGTTACTACTGAGTGGGGAATCTGCAGAGCTGGAGGTTACTACTAAGTGGGAATCAGCAGAGCTGGGAGTTACTACTGAGCGGGGTGGATCAGCAGAGCTGAAGGTTACTACTGAGCGGGGGGAATCTGCAGAGCTGGGAGTTACTACTGAGTGGGAATCAGCAGAGCTGGGAGTTACTACTGAGTGGGGGATCAGTTGGGTAGGGGTTACAACCTAAGGGTTACATTCTACCTACTGACCACCACAGTAAGGGGCATCTTTCTCAATGACTCCTGATGAAGTGATCTTAGAAAGGGTTCTAGAGACCTGAAAATCACTTCAAGTTTCTCTGGGGTAAAAGGATGAGAGAAGGCTGCTATAGAAGTTTAATTTAATAAGTAACCTGTTCCTCTGCACAGTATCAACACCCATTGGGCTGGAAACGAGACACGCGCGTGAAAGGAATAATCGCACCAGCACTAAGGTTCAGGCTTCCACCTCTCTGCATCTAGCGTGCGTCATGGAAGGAGACGGAAGGTGCTGCAGAAAAGGTCAAATCACATTAGCACCAGCAAAGTGTTTTGGCACTGGGGGCTGTAGTGGGAAGATAGATGCTGTCCGCGTGCTGCTGTTCACTGCCTGGGGCAAGGTAGAAAGATTGTGTTTTTGGAATGTCTTTATCACGCTGGTGAAAATACTGGCACTTAGTTGACAAAACAAACTGTGTCTTATCTTCCATCTGAGTTCCCGGGGTCGATTATGAGCGGTGTATGCAGCAGGAGCGCCCTGCGGAAGCCAGCGGGGATTTACAGGGTAACACAGGGACCAGCATTTTATCTAACTTCAAGGGGAGCTACTCCTCAGCTTGGCGGTGTCACAGACACATCCTCAGAGTACCGCAGTGTACCATGTTGTAGCCACGTCTAATGTGGTTAATGACTTCTTTCTGCAAGTAACCTCCCTAGCGGTCTGATTATGTCAGTATTTCTGTGCTCAAAGCGGTACATTTTTTTTGCATGGAAATATGTATATTTTTTTTATTGTAGGCCTGTAATTTTTAAGAATACCTCACTGAAATCTGTCCGAACAAGAGTCTAGTAAACATCCCGGGGATGATAAAATTTGAAACACGAAATCATAAATTATAATTTAATAAATAATAAAAAATAATAATATAACAATAAATTTAATTCAATACTGTCATCAAAAACACTGAAATGTGAAATATAGCGCCAAGTTCGCACATCGCTGAGCTCAGTCGCAGAATCGTTTTCAGTGTCTGATGAGGAATTTCCCCCACCAATCATTATCACTCAATTCTGCAAGTGGTTCTGATTTACTATCGCTGTTCTCTAGCCGGTCTACAACCGCGTCTGACCTAAAGGGACGCTTTTTGGACGCCATGGACGTTTCTCAGTTTCCAGGCAGAAAGGGCGGTAAAAATGCAGGCAGGGCGCCGGACAAAGCACTCGGGACAACATGTATGTGAAATGGTTTGATACAGGAATGTTATACTATGTGATTTTAGTGTATTTAGTGAATGTCACTTTTTCATGTTTAAATTTCCCGCCAGTTCCGTCCCCCGTATGTCCCAACGTCACAGGGAACGGAACCTGGAAGACAGATGCCGGCATCGGCCGGAGGACATTACAGGGGACACTGCAGGGGGGACATCGCGGGAGCGCAGGACAAGGTAAGTGAAGAAGAGATCCCAGAGCAACGCTGCAGTGTATTCCTGAGTGTAGCTTGGGGGGGTTACCGCTTGTGGTGCTGAAACTGAGCTACACTCAGGAATACCGCCAGGGGAGGTTAAAAAAACCCAAAACAGGTCACTTAAAGTGTATTTGCACTTTTGCAGTTAAATTTGAGAAAACCCCTCTATGTGTTGTTTCGGTGTTCCCATTCACACAACATTCCAAAATAAAATTTAAAAAAAAACATTTATATCTTGTAGATGTTTCTTTGAAGAAAGTATCATGGCCGCCTGCAAACCTTTCTGAACAAGTTCAGTGTGAGCCTTTCCCAATAGAAAGCTTAGGACAAGATGAGCTCCTCCCATTAACATACACAAAGTAGGGTGACCTTCTAAATATGTAGCCGTCTGTCAGGACACACAGTGTTCAGCACAGTACAGGGAGGATTGAAGGAGTATTAACCCCTTCCAGTCCGGACACTTTCCCCCCCTTCCAGTCCGGACGCTTTCACCCCCTTCCAGTCCGGACGCTTTCACCCCCTTCCAGTCCGGACGCTTTCCCCCCCCTTCCAGTCCGGACACTTATCCCCCCTTCCAGTCCGGACACTTATCCCCCCTTCCAGTCCGGACACTTATCCCCCCCTTCCAGTCCGGACACTTTCCCCCCCTTCCAGTCCGGACACTTTCCCCCCCTTCCAGTCCGGACACTTTCCCCCCTTCCAGTCCGGACACTTTCCCCCCTTCCAGTCCGGACACTTTCCCCCCTTCCAGTCCGGACGCTTTCCCCCCCTTCCAGTCCGGACGCTTTCCCCCACCTTCCAGTCCGGACGCTTTCCCCCCTTCCAGTCCGGACGCTTTCACCCCCTTCCAGTCCGGACGCTTTCCCCCCCTTCCAGTCCGGACACTTTCCCCCCCTTCCAGTCCGGACGCTTTCACCCCCTTCCAGTCCGGACACTTTCCCCCCTTCCAGTCCGGACACTTTCCCCCCTTCCAGTCCGGACACTTTCCCCCCTTCCAGTCCGGACACTTTCCCCCCCTTCCAGTCCGGACACTTTCCCCACCTTCCAGTCCGGACACTTTCCCCACCTTCCAGTCCGGACACTTTCCCCCCCTTCCAGTCCGGACACTTTCACCCCCTTCCTATCCAGGCCAATTATCAGGTTTCAGCGCTATCACACTTTGAATGACAATTTCGCGGTCATGCAACACTGTACCCATATGAATTTTTTTAGCATTTTTAGACAGATAAAACTTTATTTTGGTGGTATTTATTCACTGCTGCCTCACCGGGATTTTTTGTGGCATTGGTGCAGGAAAAGCTTCTTTCTGGCAACTCAACCATGCAGCTAATTTTTGTTCAAGTGTTCATCATCGTATTGTCCTTTAATACAACCACACCGTGTTTTTCCAGAGCAGCCTCTATTTCCCCTAAGGTTACCTGTGTGGTTTTCTTTATATCCCAAACAACTCTTCTGGCAGTTTTGGCTGCAATCCTTCTTGGTCTACCTGATCATTATTATTATCATACAGTATTTATATAGCGCTAAAAGGTTTGCTCAGCGCTGTACATTATAGTGGGGGACAGAACATGAGACAATACAGTAACAAAACACGAGGGGGTCAAGGGACCTGCTCTTTCGCGCTTACAACCTAGGAGGGAGGGTATAGTGGTCATGGCTTGGTATCAAGAGATATCTGATCACTGCATTAGTGTCACTATTGATGTCAGTGTCAGTCAGTCAGTTAGTGTACCTCCCAGTGAGGGTCTGTTAGTGCCACATTGCCCGCCACACTATCACAGTCCCACTATAGGTCGCTGATCACCATTACCACTATAGCATTTATAGCTGAATAAATTTCAGCATATATACCATAGTTTGTAGATTTATTTATTTCAAGTACTTCTATATCGCTGTCAATTTACGCCGCACTTTACATATATATTGTACATTCACATCAGTCCCTGACCCTCAAGGAGTGTACAACCTAAGTTCCCTAACTTACATTCATACATACACAGACTAGAGACAATTTAGACAGGAGCCAATTCACCTACCAGCATGTCTTTGGAGTGTGGGAGGAAACCAGAGTCTCCGGAGGAAACCCACGCAGGCACAGAGGAGAACATGCAAACTCCATGATGCTATAACGTTCACACAAACCAATTGATATACACTTACTAAGGTTTTTATTTATCAAAAACATGTTTCAGAATACATTTTGGCCTAAATTTATGAAGAAATTACATTTTTTTAAAAACTCTTTGGGATAGGTTTTATAACTGAAAGTAGAAAACATCTTTCTTTTTCAAAATATTCGGCATTTTTTAATTTATGTCATTAAAACTAAAAACCCCAGTGGTAATCAAATACCACCAAAAGAAAGCTCTATTTGTGTGATAAAAAAAAAAAGATGTTTAATTTGTGTACAGTCAGCGGTGTCACTAGGGGGGTGCAGGCTGCACCGGGTGACACAAAAATGAAAAGAGCGGTTAATGGCTGTCATCCATCAGAGCAGTGTCCCCCGTACTCCCCACGGTGGGGAGGGGTGAGATGTCGGGTCCCGGCAGGATGGGGGGTGTCCGAACCCCGGGATCACAGCGGCTGCTGCAGGCCAATTCACACCCAATCTGTCCCCCGTACACCGGAGTGGAGCCCGCCCCCACCCTCTGATTGGACGGCTCCTATTCTACATGTCAGTCCATGAATGGTAATGACCCCACCCCTATGCATCATACATCACTGGCCAGCCCCTGCACAGGACATCCTTCCGTCTCCCAACACAGAGCCCGGGACCGTGGTGATACCATGTGTTACCGCACTGGGTGACACCAACCCTAGTGACGCCCCCGGGATCACAGCAGCTGCTGCAGGCCAATTCACAACCAATCTGTCCCCCGTACACCGGAGTGAAGCCAGCCCCCGCCCTCTGATTGGACGGCTCCTATTCTACATGTCAGTCCATGAATGGTAATGACCCCACCCCTATGCATCATACATCACTGGCCAGCCCCTGCACAGGACATCCTTCCGTCTCCCAACACAGAGCCCGGGACCGTGGTGATACCATGTGTTACTGCACCGGGTGACACCAACCCTAGTGACGCCCCCGGGATCACAGCAGCAGCTGCAGGCCAATTCACAACCAATCTGTCCCCCGTACACCGGAGTGAAGCCAGCCCCCCGCCCTCTGATTGGACGGCTCCTATTCTACATGTCAGTCCATGAATGGTAATGACCCCGCCCAGAGCCCACCCCTCTGCATCACACATCACTGGCCAGTCCCTGCACAGGACATCCTCCCGTAGCCCGACACCGGGGTGACACCACGTGTCACCGCACCGGGCGACACCAACCCTAGTGGAGCCTCTGCGTACAGTGTTGCATGAGCAAACAATTAGCAGTTAAAGTAGTGCAATGCTGAATAGCAGAACATGCCCTGGTCACGAAGGGGGTAAAACCTTTCAGGAGGTCAAGTGGCAAAACCCCCCCCCCCCAAAAATAATAAAGTTGTGGAAAGAGACGGCCAGCAAACAGGCAGCACTCACAGCTACGCGTATATTGGATCGTCAATAACAACGATCGTTTGTATTGTTATTACAATGCTGATGTTATACAATGAAGTGTGTGCCGTGACCGGAGATCTCCTTTATCTATAAATAACCATAGGAAATAAAAATGATCACATATAAAATAATGACGGCTAACTATACCCAAAACATGTTCCCTAGCCGAGCGTGACGGCCATTACACATTTGAAGGAAGGTGTCCTCCTCCCCCCGATGTATTCTCTACAAAACAAGAAAATAATTGGGAAACCATCCATGGGAGAGGGATGTGTGTGGGAATGGGTGAAGCTACATTGGTAAATACATACAAAATACTCCAAGCCATCCGTTTACACCTCCCATAACATTGGTTGAGAACCGTAGGAAAACAAAAACCCCTCATGACCCCATCAAGCTCAGCTACCCAGATAAAAATATTGCTCTTCGGCTTTCAGAAATTATAACTCTGGAATTTATTAGTTGTGAGAAAATGTTAATGTTTCATGTAATACTAAAAGGTTCGGATGTTTTGTTATAAAAATAACAAACGTTCTACTTATAGTGAACATAAAAAGTCTACACGCCCAGGGGCGGACTGACCATCTGGAAACTCGGGCACTGCCCGAGGGCCCGGGGTCAGTAGGGGGCACCATGAGATGCCCCTGGTACCTTTTTCATAGGCGTTTTTGAGTTTGGGCAAGGACACAGGGGCCCCATGATCCCCTATTGCCCCGGGGGCCCCATGAGTTGTCATATGTTGTCAGTCCACCCCTGTACACGCCCCTATTGAAATGTCAGGTTTCTGCGATGTAAAAACACGAGACAGATAAATCATTTCAGAACTATTTTCAGCCCGCGTTCACGCTGATGCGGTGCGGAATTTGCAGCGTTTTCTATGTGAATTCCGCACCACATCACAATCGCACCCCATTCATGCGAACCGCTGAGGGTTAACAACACCCCACAATTGGTCCGTAAATCGCGGTACGATGTGCAGAATGTGGCTATTCACACCCATGCGATGCGATTCTAGTGCGGACCAAACAAAGGGTCCTGCACCTTTTTGGTGTGGATGCAGTACGATGTGAGCCATACAAAATGTACGGCTCAAATCGCACCGCACAGAATTCGCATGTGATTTGCACAGGAACGCGGGGCGGTTCATGTGCGAATCACATGTGATGTGCTGCACCGCAGAAGTGTGAATCCCGGCTAAATGTGACCTATAAACTGTACAACTCAGTTGAAAAACAAACTGAAATCCATTTTTTCATTCATTTTTTTCAGCAGTGTATTATTTCAGGACATTATATATTGTTCAAGGCCAGTATATACAGTGGATATAAAAAGTCTACACGCCCCTGTTAAAATGTCAGGTTTCTGTGATGTAACAAAATGAGACCAAGATAAATCATTTCAGAACTTTTTCCACCTTTAATGTGACCTATAAACTGTATTAAAAATTGAAAAACAAACTGAAACCTTTTAGGGAGGGGGGAGTAAACATAAAAAAACTAAAATAATGTGGTTGCATAAGTGTGCACACCCTCTTATAACTGGGGATGTAGCCGTGTTCAGAATTAAGCAATCACATACAAAATCATAATAAATAGGAGTCAGTACACACCCGCCATCGTTTAAAGTGCCTCTGATGAATCCCAAATAAAGTTCAGCTATTCGTCGGTCTTTCCTGACATTTTCTTAGTCGCATCTTACAGCAAAAGCCATGGTCCGCAGAGAGCTTCCAAAGCATCAGAGGGATGTCAGAGGGAAGGCATCAGTCAGGAGAAGAGTACAAAATAATTCCCAAGACATTAGATATACCATGGAACACAGTTAAGACAGTCATCATCAAGTGGAGAAAATATAATGCAACAATGACATCACCAACAGTGACATCACCAACAGTGACATCACCAAGAACTGGACGTCCCTCCAAAATGGAAGAAAAGACGAGAAGAAAGCTGGTCTGGGAGGCTGCCAAGAGGCCTACAGCAACATGAAAGGAGCTGCAGGAATATCTGACAAGTCCTGGCTGAGTGGTCCATGTGACAACAATCTCCCGTGTTCTTCATATGTTGGGCTATGGGGTGGAGTGGCAAGATTGAAGCCTTTTCTTACAAAGAAAAACATCCAAGCCTGGCTACATTTTGCAAAAACACATCAGAAGTCTCCCAAAATCATGTGGGAAAATGTGTTCTGGTCTGATGGAACCAAGGTTGGACTTTTTGGCCATATTTCCAAAAGATATGTTTGTCGCAAAAAACAACACAGCCCATCAACAAAAGAACACCATACCCACCGTGAAGCATGGTGGTGGCAGCATCATGCTTTGGGGCTGTTTTTCTTCAGCTGGAACTGGGGTCTTAGTCAAGGTAGAGGGAATGATGAACAGGTCCAAATACCAGTCAATATTGGCACAAAACCTTCAGGCGTCTGCTAGAAAGCTGAACATGAAGATGAACTTCATCCTTCAGCAGGACAACGACCCAAAGCATCCAACCAAATCAACATAGGAATGGCTTCACCAGAAGATGAAAGTTTTGGAATGGCCTAGCCAGAGCCCAGACTTAGAGGCGCTGTGTTCCTTTGTTTGGTCAGGGGTCATACAGCCTCAGGATAGTCAGAGAAGAATGAAAACTCCTCCTACAAGCTTTAACCAGTACTCTGCTGGATACTGACAGAAGTCACAAGATTGCTATATACTGCTGATGAGAAAAGATATTTAGCCGTGTATATTTACTAAAATATTTGCATTTCCATGTTGTGTGTACTGTGGAAGACCGGATATAGTGAATGCGGGGTCCGGGGAGACCAGATATAGTAAATGCGGGGTCCAGGGAGAGCAGATATAGTAAATGCGGGGTCCAGGGAGAGCGGATATAGTAAATGCGGGGTCCGGGGAGAGCGTATATAGTGAATGCAGGGTCCGGGGAGACCGGATATAGTGAATGCAGGGTCCGGGGAGACCGGATATAGTAAATGCAGGGTCCGGGGAGAGCGGATATAGTGAATGCGGGGTTTGGGGAGAGCGGATATAGTGAATGCAGGGTCCGGGGAGAGCGGATATAGTGAATGCGGGGTTCGGGGAGACCGGATATAGTGAATGCGGGGTCGGGGAGACCGGATATAGTGAATGCGGGGTCCGGGGAGAGCGGATATAGTGAATGCGGGGTCCGGGGAGACCGGATATAGTAAATGCGGGATCCGGGGAGACCAGATATAGTAAATGCGGGGTCCGGGGAGACCAGATATAGTAAATGCGAGATCCGGGGAGACCGGATATAGTAAATGCAGGATACGGGGAGAGCGGATATAGTGAATGCAGGGTCCGGGGAGAGCAGATATAGTAAATGCGGGATCCGGGGAGACCAGATATAGTAAATGCAGGGTCCGGGGAGAGCAGATATAGTAAATGCGGAGTCCGGGGAGACCAGATATAGTGAATGCAGGGTCTGGGGAGACCAGATATAGTAAATGCGGGATACGGGGAGAGCGGATATAGTGAATGCGGGATACGGGGAGAGCGGATATAGTGAATGCGGAGTCCGGGGAGAGCGGATATAGTGAATGCAGGGTCCGGGGAGAGCGGATATAGTGAATGCAGGGTCCGGGGAGAGCAGATATAGTAAATGCGGGATCCGGGGAGACCAGATATAGTGAATGCAGGGTCCGGGGAGAGAGGATATAGTGAATGCGGGGTCCGGGGAGAGCAGATATAGTGAATGCAGGGTCCGGGGAGAGCAGATATAGTGAATGCAGGGTCCGGGGAGAGCAGATATAGTGAATGCAGGGTCCGGGGAGAGCAGATATAGTAAATGCAGGGTCCGGGGAGACCGGATATAGTGAATGCGGGGTCTGGGGAGAGCGGGTATAGTGAATGCGGGGTCTGGGGAGAGCGGGTATAGTGAATGCAGGGTCCAGTAACACTTTAATGCAAAATATACTCACAAGCATCTCAGGGTAACAAAAGCTGTGCAACTCCACGCTGCAGTATGGCAGCGGGTGTGATGACTTCTTAGGCCGCTAGCCCCCCTACACGTTTCGTCTATGCAATTAAACTTTAAAGAGCCCCTCTAGAGTCACCACCGGAATTCAGACTAATTCTACCACTTTACTCTATACGGTCACATCTGGATTATGCCCTCCAGTTCTGGTCACCAGTCCTCAGGAAGGATGTGCTGGAACTGAAGAGAGTCCAGAGAAGGACAACAAAGGTAATAAGGGGACTGGAGAACCTCAGTTACGAGGAACGACTCCAAAAATTAGCATCCCTTCTCCAGGGAGAATAAGTTTAAGAGGAGATTTGACTCCCTCAAGATTTGGTTGTGGCCAGCTCAGTGGATTGCTGTAGGAAAGTCCTGGATTCTTTCTTGGATACACAGAATATAACTGGATATACCATTTATAGGGAAAGTTGATCCAGGAAATAGCCGATTGCCTCTCGGGGGATCAGGAAGAATTTTTTTCCCTGCAGGAGCAAATTGGATCGTGCTTTGCTGGGTTTTTTTTGCCTTCCTCTGGATCAACTGTGGGTGTAGGATTATAACTTTTTTTTTCTATGGTTGAACTGGATGGACTTTTGTCTTTTTTCAGCCAGACTAACTATGTAACTATGCTAGCGATATACAAATACCTCAATGGTGAGTCTCGCAAGGGGAGAAAACTATTCAGGCTCAGGGAGCTTACGATGATACGGGACCACTTAATGAAGTTGGAGGAGAAGCAGTTTAACCTTCTTTGCTCTCAGAGTCGTAAGGATGTGGAAATCCATTCCACAAATTGGAAGTGTCGATAATTTCAAAAACTTGTAGATCAGCATCCTAGGGAATATACAGGGATATGGGAAATGGTATTGACACAAACACCCACACGGGTTGAACAAGATGTGCTGGTGTCTTTATCCAACCGTATCAAATTGGAAGACCAGTCAAGGTTTTAAAGCTGGTCAGTGTCAGCCAGAGGGGCAGCGTCAGGACTGAGTACTGGTTGTCACCAGCTTAACAGGACTGGCTGTCACCATCAGGACCGGCAGGAAGGACAACTGCTGGACTGCAGGCTAGGGCAGGGCTTAAAATTTCGAGTTTAGACCTGTTAGTCAGGCACAGACCTTACTCTCCACCAGTTGCCCCACCCAACCTTGCCCAGGTCCACCTCCAACCCCACCCCTGTCTCATCCCCAAACCCTGCCCCAACCACGCCCCCTTAAAGCTTATGAAATGACATTTTTCTTTAGAATAAAGAGTCCAAAATATAAAATTGTATACAGTAATGTATATCCCAGATGCCCTGTACCCCATCATAGTGATATGACACGTATACAGTACTTACTCCTCGAGTCACCCGTGGCAAAAGAGAGGGTGTCTCCTCTCAGCAGAGGAGAGCGGACCTCTCCTACACCTGTCCCCTCAGCGGCAGTGCCGAAGAAGCCGGAAACTGGAAGTTGGAAACCGGAACTCGGCTTCACAATGAGGCTTGGAGCACAGCAGCTCCATCATCTGTACTCGCCGCTCGAGAATTTCTCCTCGCATTTGCGAGCGGCTTTTTCAAGCCCTGGGCTAAGGTATTACTTACTAATAGATCCCTCCCAGACAAAACAAGCAGTAGATGCTGGGGAGAGGCAAATGTTATCCTTTGGCCCAACCCAAGTAGATTCCTATGAAAACACTTTTCAAAAGAATTTAACCAGCCAATAATAAGTTCATACATTGAGGCATGAGAGCCTTTGTATTCTGCTGTTGAGCGTAGTGATTGGTTGTTCTTGTGCAGCAGTTAACTTTCCATGGCTGTTACACAAGATGGATCGCTTTATGTTCTCCGCTTGCGACTTGTTTGAGCAATTAATCGGTGGTGAGTACAGAACATTTGCGTCCACTTGGTCAGTCCTTTCTTGCACAGCAATAAAGTATATAAAAGGAGACAAGGCAACCTGCAATGCATCATCCATTCTATGCACATAAATTAGCAAGCTGCAATTGATCAAGCCTTCGGCCTGGGTGTTGGCAGGGCTGGATGCGTCCAGGTCACGAGTTGCAAAGAATTTGTCTAACCGGAGAGATGTCAGCTGCTGAATTATGGGCCGATTCCTCCCCTGAGCAGTTCAATCTGTCCTGATTGTATTTCATGCTAATAACACCAATCATAGCCTGGAGGGGTCGATGTATGCAGAACACTAACATAATTGCTTCCAGTTTTGCAGCAATTTGCCCTTTGTCACAAAATTTGGAACAGTATAGAAAACAAATCAAAAAGGAGGTTGCAATGTCAATGTGATAGCAAATAAAAAGGTAAAGTAGACTGCCGGGATGGACACGCCATAAACGGTACATTTTATACCTGTACAGAGTACGGCTGCATTGGGTGAGGTGGACAGTTTTTTTTTTAACCACACATTCACCCCCTTCCAGTCCGGACACTTTCCCCCCCTTCCAGTCCGGACGCTTTCACCCCCTTCCAGTCCGGACGCTTTCCCCCCCTTCCAGTCCGGACGCTTTCACCCCCTTCCAGTCCGGACACTCCCCCCCCCTTCCAGTCCGGACGCTTTCACCCCCTTCCAGTCCAGACACTCCCCCCCCCTTCCAGTCCGGACGCTTTCACCCCCTTCCAGTCCGGACACTCCCCCCCCCTTCCAGTCCGGACACTTTCCCCCCCTTCCAGTCCGGACACTCCCCCCCCCTTCCAGTCCGGACGCTTTCACCCCCTTCCAGTCCGGACACTCCCCCCCCCTTCCAGTCCGGACGCTTTCACCCCCTTCCAGTCCGGACGCTTTCCCCCCCTTCCAGTCCGGACGCTTTCACCCCCTTCCAGTCCGGACGCTTTCACCCCCTTCCAGTCTGGACGCTTTCACCCCCTTCCAGTCCGGACGCTTTCCCCCCCTTCCAGTCCGGACGCTTTCACCCCCTTCCAGTCCGGACGCTTTCACCCCCTTCCAGTCCGGACGCTTTCACCCCCTTCCAGTCCGGACGCTTTCACCCCCTTCCAGTACGGACGCTTTCACCCCCTTCCAGTCCGGACGCTTTCCCCCCCTTCCAGTCCGGACGCTTTCCCCCCCTTCCAGTCCGGACACTTTCCCCCCCTTCCAGTCCGGACACTTTCCCCCCCTTCCAGTCCGGACGCTTTCCCCCCCTTCCAGTCCGGACGCTTTCCCCCCCTTCCAGTCCGGACGCTTTCCCCCCCTTCCAGTCCGGACGCTTTCCCCCCCTTCCAGTCCGGACGCTTTCCCCCCCTTCCAGTCCGGACGCTTTCCCCCCCTTCCAGTCCGGACGCTTTCCCCCCCTTCCAGTACGGACGCTTTCACCCCCTTCCAGTACGGACGCTTTCCCCCCCTTCCAGTACGGACGCTTTCACCCCCTTCCAGTACGGACGCTTTCCCCCCCTTCCAGTCCGAACGCTTTCCCCCCCTTCCAGTCCGGACGCTTTACCCCCCTTCCAGTCCGGACACTTTCCCCCCCTTCCAGTCCGGACACTTTCCCCCCCTTCCAGTCCGGACACTTTCCCCCCCTTCCAGTCCGGACACTTTCCCCCCCTTCCAGTACGGACACTTTCCCCCCCTTCCAGTACGGACACTTTCCCCCCCTTCCAGTCCGGACACTTTCCCCCCCTTCCAGTCCGGACACTTTCACCCCCTTCCAGTCCGGACACTTTCACCCCCTTCCAGTCCGGACGCTTTCACCCCCTTCCAGTCCGGACGCTTTCACCCCCTTCCAGTCCGGAAACTTTCCCCCCCTTCCAGTCCGGACACTTTCCCCCCCTTCCAGTCCGGACACTTTCACCCCCTTCCAGTCCGGACACTTTCACCCCCTTCCAGTCCGGACGCTTTCACCCCCTTCCAGTCCGGACGCTTTCACCCCCTTCCAGTCCGGAAACTTTCCCCCCCCCTCCAGTCCAGACACTTTCCCCCCCTTCCAGTCCAGGCCAGTTTTCAGCGCTATCACACTTTGAATGACAATTGCGCGGTCATGCAACACTGTACCCATATGAATTCTTTAGCATTTTTTTTGAGACAGATAAAACTTTATTTTGGTGGTATTCATTCACCACTGGGATTTTTATTTTTTGCTATGTAAATGAAAAAGTCCAAAAAATTTGAAAAAAAAGTGTTTTTCTTATAAAATATTGCAAATAAATAATATTTCATCATAAATCTTGGCCAAAATGTACTCAGTTATCTTTTTAGTAAAAAATATAATTCAAATTAGATTTTAACCAAAAATTATAACTTACATTTTTTTAAATTTTTATTTAAATTTTTAAGTTTTATTTTTTTTATTTACATACTGTCACCCTAGCAGAGGATGGGTGATGCAACAGGACAATGACCCAAAGCATACAAGTAATTCAACAAAACAATGGCTGCAACAGCACAGAATACGCCTTCTGGAGTGGCCCAGTCAGAGTCCTGACCTCAACCCCATTGAAATGCTGTGGCATGACCTTAAGAGAGCGATTCACACCAGACATCCCAAGAATATTGCTACACTGAAACAGTTTTGTGAAGAGGAGTGGTCCAAAATGACTCCAGATCGTTGTGCAGGTCTGATCTGCAACTACAGGAAACGTTTGGTTGAGGTTATTGCTGCCAAAGGAGGGTCAACCAGTTATTAAGTCCAAAGGTTCACATACTTTTTCCTCCCTGCACTGTGAATGTTTACATGTTATGTGCAATTAAACCATGGCAACATCTAATGTTTGTGTAGTATTATGTTCAGCAGACTGTGTTCTTCTATTGTTGTGACTTAGATGACGTTCAGAGCACATTTTATGCCCAATTCATGCAAAACTCCACGTAATCCCAAGGGGTTCACATACTTTTTCTTGCAACTGTAGGTGCAAATAAAATGTAAATAACTAGCGATAAATTGAGTAAACCAGAAAATGGTGAATAAATAGGATGATACAAACATTAATAAAGCACAATGAAAACTGATCCTATTCCAAATGTAGAAAAAAAACAGTAAATATAACATTGATGATAAAACATGTGATAAAAAAATTGATAAAAATGAATCACTCAAAAAACCAAACCCACCCAATGTGAACAGAGTGACAGTATGGATAAAAAAAGAACAATGAATCGATAAATCACATGAAAAAGATTATTAAATAAAATGAATATGAATAAATAAAGTGCACCGTCCCGGTGAGTCTGTGTATCTTCAGAAGAAACCATGGAACATCCAGTGACCACAAAAAAAAACCAGACAATCCTCCACCTTCAAGTTGCAACCCACAAGGGGTCATAGGGTTCAGAAAGGGGGGTACTCCTCTGATGATACCCCTTCAGAAATGATCAGAGCAATCCTCTGAAGTGGCGAAGGTAGACAGTCATCAATATACCAGCAGTAAACCGCACACAGATATGGCCAAAGCTCTCTCCTCTACAACAGTCCTCAAAAATAAACGCAGGGAGAACCAAACCAGGAAGGTGCAGAGATTGTGGGATAAAAGAGAAAACAAATATAAACGCAGGGTGGAGATAGCCAGTGGTTTTCTTTCACATTTATCCCACAATCCTTACCCCTTCCTGCTTAGGTTCCCCTGCGTTTATATTTGTAAATACCAATGATGGGACACTATTCCTCCCACTGACACCAATGATGGGGCGCTATTCCTCCCACTGACACCAATGATGGGACACTATTCCTCCCACTGACACCAATGATGGGGCGCTATTCCTCCCACTGACACCAATGATGGGGCACTATTCCTCCCACTGACACCAATGATGGGGCGCTATTCCTCCCACTGACACCAATGATGGGGCACTATTCCTCCCACTGACACCAATGATGGGGCACTATTCCTCCCACTGATACCAATGATGAGACACTATTCCTCCTACTGACACCAATGATGGGGCACTATTCCTCCCACTGATACCAATGATGGGGCACTATTCCTCCCACTGACACCAATGATGGGGCGCTATTCCTCCCACTGACACCAATGATGGGGCACTATTCCTCCCACTGACATCAATGATGGGGCACTATTCCTCCCACTGACACCAATGATGGGACACTATTCCTCCCACTGACACCAATGATGGGGCACTATTCCTCCCACTGATACCAATGATGAGACACTATTCCTCCTACTGACACCAATGAAGGGACACTATTCCTCCCACTGACACCAATGATGGGGCACTATTTCTCCCACTGACACCAATGATGGGGCACTATTCCTCCCACTGACACCAATGATGGGGCACTATTCCTCCCACTGACACCAATGATGGGGCACTATTCCTCCCACTGACACCAATGATGGGGCACTATTCCTCCCCCTGACACCAATGATGGGGCACTATTACTCCCACTGATACCAATGATGGGGTGCTATTCTTCCCACTGACACCAATGATGGGGCGCTATTCCTCCCACTGACACCAATGATGGGGCACTATTCCTCCCACTGATACCAATGATGGGGCACTATCCATCCCACTGACACCAATGATGGGACACTATCCCTCCCACTGACACCAATGATGGAGCACTATTCCTCCCACTGATACCAATGATGGGACACTATTCCTCTCACTGATACCAATGATGGGGCACTATTCCTCCCACTGATACCAATGATGGGGCACTATTCCTCCCACTGACACCAATGATGGGGCACTATTCCTCCCACTGACACCAATGATGGGGCACTATTCCTCCCACTGACACCAATGATGGGGCGCTATTCCTCCCACTGATACCAATGATGGGGCACTATTCCTCCCACTGATACCAATGATGGGGCACTATTCCTCCCACTGACACCAATGATGGGGCACTATTCCTCCCACTGACACCAATGATGGGGCGCTATTCCTCCCACTGACACCAATGATGGGGCACTATTCCTCCCACTGACACCAATGATGGGGCACTATTCCTCCCACTGATAACAATGATGGGGCGCTATTCCTCCCATTGACACCAATGATGGGGCGCTATTCCTCCCACTGACACCAATGATGGGGCGCTATTCCTCCCACTGACACCAATGATGAGGCACTATTCCTCCCACTGATACCAATGATGGGACACTATTCCTCCCACTAATACCAATGATGGGGCACTATTCTTCCCACTGACACCAATGATGGGGCACTATTCCTCCCACTGACACCAATGATAGGGCACTATTCCTCCCACTGATACCAATGATGGGGCACTATTCCTCCCACTGACACCAATGATGGGACACTATTCCTCCCACTGACACCAATGATAGGGCACTATTCCTCCCACTGATACCAATGATGGGGCACTATTCCTCCCACTGACACCAATGATGGGGCACTATTCCTCCCAATGACACCAATGATGGGGCACTATTCCTCCCAATCATACCAATAATGGGGCACTATTCCTCCCACTGACACCAATGATGGGGCACTATTCCTCCCACTGACACTAATGATGGGGCACTATTCCTCCCACTGACACCAATGATGGGGCACTATTCCTCCCACTGATACCAATGATGGGGCACTATTCCTCCCACTGACACCAATGATGGGGCACTATTCCTCCCACTGACACCAATGATGGGACACTATTCCTCCCACTGATACCAATGATGGGGCACTATTCCTCCCACTGATACCAATGATGGGGCACTATTCCACCCACTGACACCAATGATGGGGCACTATTCCTCCCACTGACACCAATGATGAGGCACTATTCCTCCCACTGACACCAATGATGAGGCACTATTCCTCCCACTGACACCAATGATGGGGCACTATTCCTCCCACTGATACCAATGATGGGGCACTATTCCACCCACTGACACCAATGATGGGGCACTATTCCTCCCACTGACACCAATGATGGGGCACTATTCCTCCCACTGACACCAATGATGAGGCACTATTCCTCCCACTGACACCAATGATGGGGCACTATTCCTCCCACTGATACCAATGATGGGGCACTATTCCACCCACTGACACCAATGATGGGGCACTATTCCTCCCACTGACACCAATGATGGGGCACTATTCCTCCCACTAACACCAATGATGGGGCACTATTCCTCCCAATAATACCAATAATGGGGCACTATTCCTCCCACTGACACCAATGATGGGGCACTATTCCTCCCACTGACACCAATGATGGGGCACTATTCCTCCCACTAACACCAATGATGGGGCACTATTCCTCCCACTGATACCAATGATGGGGCACTATTCCTCCCACTGATACCAATGATGGGGCACTATTCCTCCCACTGACACCAATGATGGGGCACTATTCCTCCCACTGATACCAATGATGGGGCACTATTCCTCCCACTGACACCAATGATGGGGCACTATTCCTCCCACTGACACCAATGATGGGGCACTATTCCTCCCACTGACACCAATGATGGGGCACTATTCCTCCCACTGACACCAATGACAGGGCACTATTCCTCCTACTGACACCAATGATGGGGCACTATTCCTCCCACTGACACCAATGATGGGGCACTATTCCTCCCACTGACACCAATAATGGGGCACTATTCCTCTCCCTATTGCCCACAGGCGCTATACTTGTTTTATTCCCTCTGATCACCAAGTTTTAGCCATCTCACCAATGCTGGAACAGAGGAAGTCTGAAGGAAAGTAAACTGCCTCTTTAAAAGTTTGCAGCCTCCTGGTTTACATTTAACTTTTTAAATATAAATGAAGTAAATCTTGAAGTGTGAGCGATGGTAAAAGTGACAAGGCGATTCCTGACCCCGCTCACCATCAATGGCTTAATGAAGGCAGCTGAGTTCCTGGTAGCTTTCGCATGAAAAACGGCCTTGTTATCATTTGGCATTTTAATGCTGCCCTTGAGATAAGACATCTAATTGCCAACCTTGACGGGCCATCCAGAGGTGCTTAAAACTGTAAGGTTTAGCACCACAGAGTGACGGTCTCGGGCGCAGCTCCCGAATCCCAGGAATGCACATTTCAGGGAAATCTCCCTGGCAGCCTATAATTCACATTTACTGTAAGAGCACGAAAACCAACATGCGTTGGAAAGGCCGAACGTTCTGCTTGCAATCACACTCTGAATATGTAAAGTGGAGACAAGGCAGAAGATTTGACTGAGAAGATAAAACACGAAACTATTTACGGTTCCGGATAAAGGAGTGAATGCTCAAAAGGCAAGTATGGGGAGAGGTCAGACCTCTAACATTGTAATGGAGTGCTTGGAGCTCCGGCACATCGCTTATCTCGCCGTGCGGTGATACAGGATGGCTGATCGGTATTCAGCGCAGGTAGTCAGAGGCTTACAAATGCAAAACGCATTAGGAAATCCTGCGTCCGCGGCAACTCGGCAAAGAACATGGACTAAAATCATCGGTAGATGTTACTAGGGTTGTGTGTGACTTGAATTCTGTAGTTAATACTGTAGGCTGGGCGAAAGGGTCACAAAGTCAGACCATCCACAAGGCAGACCTCGGTAGGATCCTACAGCTCGGTGAATGTGCAGGGGATCCAGCTCCAATCGTCATGGTCCTACGGTATAACGGGGGGAGGTGATAATGCCCAGGGGCGGACTGACCATTCGAGGACTTGGGCACTGGCTGAGGGCCCGGGGTCAGTAGGGGGCTCCATGAAATGCCCCTGGTAACTTTTATAGGCTTTTTTTGAGTGTGGGTGAGGACATAGGGGCCCCATGATCCCCTATTGGCTCCATGAGTTGTCAGTCCGCCCCTGATAATGCCCCATCATGGTCAGTGCAGTGTACCTACCTGTTATGGTGGATGACCCTTGTAAGGCAATCAGTGTGTGATAGTTATTTAAAATGGGATGGCTTCTCTGTTCCTATTGCAACCCTTACCAATGTCAATCAACGGGATGGGTGGAGGCCAAAGCTACTACCTTGCCACGGATCCCATTCTGCTTTAATACACTTAGGCCCCAAGCACACGGGACAGTTCTGAATGATGGAAACTGACTGCTGGAAAACGTAGGTTAAAAACCGTCTGTTTAGCCGCGTTTGCATACCACGTTTATGCGCGTTTGCGTTTAGAAGCATTTCCCAAATGCACTGAAAAGTGGTAAATTATTAACTATTTCAGAGAAATACAGAGAGTAGAAGCAGAGACAGCAGTATGTGCTGAGATTAGCTTAGGTGTGAGTTGCTCATTAACATTTCTTTTGTTTCCAAGGGTGGGAAAGGTGTCTGGTGGAGGGAGTCATTCAGGTCACCTAGCAGGGGGTCTTCATGAGGAATTTGAGGTGTGAATGTTCATTAGCATATCTTTTGTTTCCAAGGGTGGGAGAGGTCTGAGGTGTGAATGGTCATTAACATATCTTTTGTTTCCAAGGGTGGGAGAGGTCTGAGGTGTGAATGGTCATTAACATATCTTTTGTTTCCAAGGGTGGGGGAGGTCTGAGGTGTGAATGGTCATTAACATATCTTTTGTTTCCAAGGGTGGGAGAGGTCTGAGGTGTGAATTGGTCATTAACATATCTTTTGTTTCCAAGGGTGGGAGAGGTCTGAGGTGTGAATTGGTCATTAACATATCTTTTGTTTCCAAGGGTGGGAGAGGTCTGAGATGTGAATGGTCATTAACATATCTTTTGTTTCCAGGGTGGGAGAGGTCTGAGGTGTGAATTGGTCATTACAATGTGTGACAAGCTTGGTAGGAACATCCTGTATTCAGTGTTTTGTCCATCCGAGTACCTTCAAAACTCTTTGCATGCATTTTTCATGATGAAAAAAGGCTCTGGACAGCATTGGGAAGTGGAACAGTTAAAAAGAATTTCAAACGCAAACGCTTATAAACACGATTTGCCGCGTTTACAAGCGTTTTGTATTTGAAACACTGATAATATCGACGTCTGAATGCAAGTTTGTTGCATTCAAAAAAATGACTGTAAACTCAAATGCCTGTAAACGACGCTGTGTACATGGACTCATAGGAAAACATTAGGGAGAGTTCAGGGGCTGCTGAAAAAAAGCTGAAAAGATCCTAAAAACGTGAGTTTATCAGCTGTAGTGTACATGAGCCTTTAGGCTACTTTCGTACTGATCTGCCAACATTGCAAAGATCCAACGATTTTTCCAGTTTCGCGCAGAATTCCACATTTGCTCTTGGTTCTAACTTGTTGTCCATGATGAAATGGCAGACATGGCAACGCACTTGGTCAGAATAGCACCAGTTGCACAGCTCCCGATGTACACAGGATGATGTCTTTGGCACACTGACTTATGAAGGTCAGTGCTCCCTGTGACTGTGCGTGCAGCCTAGTGCTGCCATCTGTTGACGTGTTACAAAACTGGTCTTGAAACATTTTGATACCACTTTGTAAAACAGCACCGCATATGTTTATTTAGCAGTTTGTCTAGAGCACAGCTTTAAAAATCTTCAGTGGATACAACACACATCCTATGAATTGCATGAATTCCGATGTTGACCCTAGAGGGGCTCTTTAAAAAGTGTTACTATACCCCGGACTCTGCATTCGCTATATCCGCTCTCCCCGGACCCTGCATTCGCTATATCCGGTCTCCCCGAACCCCGCATTCGCTATATCCGCTCTCCCCGGACCCCGCATTCGCTATATCCGCTCTCCCCGGACCCCGCATTCACTATATCCGCTCTCCGCGGACCCCGCATTCGCTATATCCGCTCTCCCCGGACCCCGCATTCGCTATATCCGCTCTCCCCGGACCCCGCATTCGCTATATCCGCTCTCCCCGGACCCCGCATTCGCTATATCCGCTCTCCCCGGACCCCGCATTCACTATATCCGCTCCCCCCGGACCCCGCATTCACTATATCCGCTCCCCCCGGACCCCGCATTCACTATATCCGCTCTCCCCGGACCCCGCATTCGCTATATCCGCTCTCCCCGGACCCCGCATTCACTATATCCGCTCTCCCCGGACCCCGCATTCACTATATCCGCTCTCCACGGACCCCGCATTCACTATATCCGCTCTCCACGGACCCTGCATTCACTATATCCGCTCTCCCCGGACCCTGCATTCACTATATCCGCTCTCCCCGGATCCCGCATTGACTATATCCGCTCTCCCCGGACCCCGCATTCACTATATCCGCTCTCCCCGGACCCCGCATTCACTATATCCGCTCTCCACGGACCCTGCATTCACTATATCCGCTCTCCCCGGACCCTGCATTCACTATATCCGCTCTCCCCGGATCCCGCATTGACTATATCCGCTCTCCCCGGACCCTGCATTCACTATATCCGGTCTCCCTGGACCCTGCATTCACTATATCTGGTCTCCCCGGACCCTGCATTCACTATATCCACTCTCCCCAGACCCTGCATTCACTATATCCGGTCTCCCCGGACCCCGCATTCACTATATCCACTCTCCCCAGACCCTGCATTCACTATATCCACTCTCCCCAGACCCTGCATTCACTATATCTGGTCTCCCCAGACCCCGCATTCACTATATCCCCTCTCCCCGGACCCCGCATTCACTATATCCCCTCTCCCCGGACCCCGCATTCAGTATATCCACTCTCCCCAGACCCTGCATTCACTATATCCGGTCTCCCTGGACCCTGCATTCACTATATCTGGTCTCCCCGGACCCCGCATTCACTATATCCGCTCTCCCCGGACCCTGCATTCACTATATCCGCTCTCTCCAGACCCTGCATTCACTATATCCGGTCTCCCCGGACCCCGCATTCACTATATCCTCTCTCCCCAGACCCTGCATTCACTATATCTGGTCTCCCCGGACCCTGCATTCACTATATCCGGTCTCCCCGGACCCCGCATTCACTATATCCACTCTCCCCAGACCCTGCATTCACTATATCCACTCTCCCCAGACCCTGCATTCACTATATCCGGTCTCCCCGGACCCTGCATTCACTATATCTGGTCTCCCCGGACCCTGCATTCACTATATCTGGTCTCCCCGGACCCCGCATTCACTATATCCACTCTCCCCAGACCCTGCATTCACTATATCCGGTCTCCCTGGACCCTGCATTCACTATATCTGGTCTCCCCGGACCCTGCATTCACTATATCCGGTCTCCCCGGACCCTGCATTCACTATATCCGGTCTCCCTGGACCCTGCATTCACTATATCTGGTCTCCCCGGACCCTGCATTCACTATATCCGGTCTCCCCGGACCCTGCATTCACTATATCCGGTCTCCCCGGACCCTGCATTCACTATATCTGGTCTCCCCGGACCCTGCATTCACTATATCCCCTCTCCCCGGACCCCGCATTCACTATATCCACTCTCCTCAGACCCTGCATTCACTATATCCGGTCTCCCTGGACCCTGCATTCACTATATCTGGTCTCCCCGGACCCTGCATTCACTATATCCACTCTCCCCAGACCCTGCATTCACTATATCCGGTCTCCCCGGACCCCGCATTCACTATATCCACTCTCCCCAGACCCTGCATTCACTATATCCACTCTCCCCAGACCCTGCATTCACTATATCTGGTCTCCCCAGACCCCGCATTCACTATATCCCCTCTCCCCGGACCCCGCATTCACTATATCCCCTCTCCCCGGACCCCGCATTCAGTATATCCACTCTCCCCAGACCCTGCATTCACTATATCCGGTCTCCCTGGACCCTGCATTCACTATATCTGGTCTCCCCGGACCCCGCATTCACTATATCCGCTCTCCCCGGACCCTGCATTCACTATATCCGCTCTCTCCAGACCCTGCATTCACTATATCCGGTCTCCCCGGACCCCGCATTCACTATATCCTCTCTCCCCAGACCCTGCATTCACTATATCTGGTCTCCCCGGACCCTGCATTCACTATATCCGGTCTCCCCGGACCCCGCATTCACTATATCCACTCTCCCCAGACCCTGCATTCACTATATCCACTCTCCCCAGACCCTGCATTCACTATATCCGGTCTCCCCGGACCCTGCATTCACTATATCTGGTCTCCCCGGACCCTGCATTCACTATATCTGGTCTCCCCGGACCCCGCATTCACTATATCCACTCTCCCCAGACCCTGCATTCACTATATCCGGTCTCCCTGGACCCTGCATTCACTATATCTGGTCTCCCCGGACCCTGCATTCACTATATCCGGTCTCCCCGGACCCTGCATTCACTATATCCGGTCTCCCTGGACCCTGCATTCACTATATCTGGTCTCCCCGGACCCTGCATTCACTATATCCGGTCTCCCCGGACCCTGCATTCACTATATCCGGTCTCCCCGGACCCTGCATTCACTATATCTGGTCTCCCCGGACCCTGCATTCACTATATCCCCTCTCCCCGGACCCCGCATTCACTATATCCACTCTCCTCAGACCCTGCATTCACTATATCCGGTCTCCCTGGACCCTGCATTCACTATATCTGGTCTCCCCGGACCCTGCATTCACTATATCCGGTCTCCCTGGACCCTGCATTCACTATATCTGGTCTCCCCGGACCCTGCATTCACTATATCCGGTCTCCCCGGACCCTGCATTCACTATATCCGGTCTCCCTGGACCCTGCATTCACTATATCTGGTCTCCCCGGACCCTGCATTCACTATATCCGGTCTCCCCGGACCCTGCATTCACTATATCCGGTCTCCCCGGACCCTGCATTCACTATATCTGGTCTCCCCGGACCCTGCATTCACTATATCCCCTCTCCCCGGACCCCGCATTCACTATATCCACTCTCCTCAGACCCTGCATTCACTATATCCGGTCTCCCTGGACCCTGCATTCACTATATCTGGTCTCCCCGGACCCTGCATTCACTATATCCGCTCTCTCCGGACCCTGCATTCACTATATCCGCTCTCCCCGGACCCCGCATTCACTATATCCGCTCTTCCCGGACCCCGCATTCACTATATCCGCTCTCCCTGGACCCTGCATTCACTATATCCGCTCTCCCCGGACCCTGCATTCACTATATCTGCTCTCCCACAGTACACAGAACATGGAAATGCAATTATTTTAGTAAATATAAACTGCTAAATCCCTTTTCTCATCAGCAGTATATAGCAGTCTTGTGACTTCTATCAGTGTCCAGCCTAACACTGGTTAAAAGCTTGTAGGGGTTTTCTTTCTGCTCTAGGAAGATGCAGAACCCCTGACCTCTCTCTGGACAGCGCTTATTGGCCCTGTGCTGATCATATGCACTCTTCCCCCCCAAAAAAAAAACTCTCTAGCAATACACACCAAACTGAGCATGTGAAGAGTGACTCCACATATGTCTTATCAGGAGTTAAGAGGGGGGGACACTGGAAGAAGGGGAGGATCATTGAAGACAGGATCAACAAGCATTTTTACACAATGCAGAGGATGAACCCCTTAGGTCCCACAGTGAGTATAACCAGCATGCTTTCCTGCATCTACAGACTGATTGTACTGCTGGGGGTTTAGTAGCACTTTAAGGCCCTGTTCACATTTGCACATAGCAGAAGCACACACTTGTGCACAACAACGCATGACATGCGTGCAGTGCCATTATTTCTTAACGACACCCCAAATGCAGGAAGCGGTTCTTGTTCTCTGCGTGACAAAATGGGCTTTGCTCAGTGACAAAATTTGGTACATCCAACACAACAAACACTTTTCTCCTGCGCTAGGAAAGGACTCGGTAGACCCGATAGGAAAGTTCTGGAGTTTTCTGGAATATGCACTGCTTGCTGCCCTCTACAGACCGGGGTGGTCCAAATACACTGGATACAAATGGAGAAACAGAAAAAGGGCGCACCGACCTAGTGCATTATCGTTTAAAATATTTATTGAAGAAACAAAGTATACTCACCATGACATAAAAACACAGGCATGTCAAACTGAACAAGATGTATGATCCAAACAGCATCTGAGTCCATACGATGGAACCCTGGATGACCAACTGGCTAACACATTTCGAGGACACAACCTCTTCCTCTGAGGAAGTGGTTGTGTCCTCGAAACGCGTTAGCCAGTTGGTCATCCAGGGTTCCATCGTATGGACTCAGATGCTGTTTGGATCATACATCTTGTTCAGTTTGACATGCCTGTGTTATTATGTCTATGGTGAGTATGATACTTACTTTGTTCCTTCAATAAATATTTTAACCCCTTGCCCTCCTGAGGATTTACCCCCCTTAATGACCACGCCTCTTTTTGCTACTTGGCGCTGTACTAATTCAACTGATAATTGCGCGGTCATGCAATTCTGCACTCAAACTAAATTTACGTCCTTTTTTTCACACAAATAGAGTTTTCTTTCGGTGTAATTTGATCACCTGTGCGCTTTTTATTTTTCACGCTATAAACAAAAAAAGGCCAAAAATTTTGAAGAAAAACAATATTTTTTATTTTCAGCTATAAAAAATATATAATAAACTCAAAGATGGTTATAAATTTAGGCCAAAATGTATTCTGCTCCATGTTTTTGGTAAAAAAAATCCCACTAAGTGTATATTGATTGCTTTGTGTGATAGTTATAGCGTCTACAAACTATGGTATAGATACTGCAATTTACCCCATTTTTCTACTATACAGCGCTGTGCTAGTTTAACGGACAATTGCGCGGTCATGCAATACGGTACACAAATGAAATTTACAGCCTTTTTTCCCCCACAAATTGAGCTTTCTTTCGGTGGTATTTGATCGCCTGTGCGGTTTTTATTTTTTGCGCTATAAAAAAAAAAAAAGGTTGACAATTTTGAGGAAAAAAAAACAATATTTTGACTTTTTGCTATAAAACATGTCCAGTAAAAAAAAAATGCAAAAATAAAATTTAGTCATAAATTTCTGCCAAAAAGCATTCTGCGACATGTCTTTGCTAAAAAAAACAATACGTGTAAATTAATTGGTTTACGTGAAAGTTATAGCGTTTACAAATGGCGGGAAAGATACTGGGATTTTTAGTTTTTTTTTATACTAATAATGGCGGCAATCAGCGACTTATGGCGGGACTGCGGCGGACATTCTGACATTGGGGGGTACTGACTTGGGGTCACTGATATCCCCAAAAACACTAATACAGTGATCAGTGCAAAAAAAAAAACCTGACACTGTACTAATGGCACTGGGGAGGAAGGGGTTAACTTTATTTTGCAGGGAAGGGTTATAGGAGTGAGGGGGAGTGTTTTACTAGGGGGCGGGGTGTGTGCTGGGCGGGACAAGGCTGATCGAGAAACTGTTCTTTCTCGATTAGCTCATCCTCGAGCTGACAGGGAAGTGACAGACAGCACAGCTACTGCAGCTGTGCTCTCTGTCACTGTTTGCCACCGATCGCCGGGAAACAGCCGGTAAGGAGCGGCTGTGACCCGGCAACTGACATCTGCGGCGGTGAACCGCGGGACAAATAGGGTGGCCACGCGCCCCCTATTTGTTTACAAACACACGTTTTAAAACGTGGTTTTGCCTGTGAGTGCCGCCGTATATGTACAGTGGCTGGGCGGCATGCGGTTAAACGATATTGCACTAGGCCGGAGCGCCCTTTTTCTGTTTCTCCATTTACAAAATGTGGCACATTAGCCTCTTTATTGCATTTTGTGGAGTAGAGGGCGGCCCATTCACATGAATGGTGCTGCTCCAAAAACACGACAGCATTGCTCAGGTGTCATCGGGGCCCCGATGAATGACCCCAACCAAGAGTCTGTATTGTTAGAACAGAAAGGAATCGGTTGTAATGTTTAGATCACGCTGAGTATGGGCGCCGTTCTCCTCCTCATTGCGGCATAGAATAATTCACGGCAAGTAACGCTCACACCACCCCGAGGACTGAGGACTCGGGAACTAGATTAAGCTGCTGAATTATTCTCCCTGTGCCTGGACTCCCCACATCAAAGAGAAGAAGTCATTACCGGGAGCCGGCTTCCCGTCCTTGCTGCTAATATATTCCGATGACAGGCGAATCCTGACACAAGCTCGCCTTGCACCCGACACGAGTCTAGGAGGTACTTACGGGGCTGAATTTTGCTCTATCTGCACCGACGCCTCTTCTATGTCCCGCAAGATGTCGGAACTGGAGCTGAAAGAGTCAAAGACAACAAAGTTCACCTACAAACACAGGCCTGACTGCAACGCTTTCCTTACAAATGATTTCTATACAAGTTACACTAAATTAAGAAGGCGCTCAGAGCTACATTTATTCAGCTTTTATCTTGCCTTTCCGTGGTTCCTCCCTCCCCCCCCATCAACATGCTATTTACATTTTTAAAGAAAGCCTATGTTCATTTCTTACCTTATTTTACACCCAATGAAGTCATCACTGGGTCTCTGTGATTCTCTATGCAATGCAGGCAGATGATGGCTGGAAGAAGGGGCCAGCAGGGCGCTGTACATAGCTGCCTGAAAACATCACAGCGCCCTGCTTCAGTATTTCTCTCAAGATACCTCAGCCTTGATGCAAGCAGTGGGCTGGCTCTTGGGAGGAGTTATGCAAATATAACTTGGTGGGTGGGTGCAAGTCCGGAGGAGTGGGCGTTTCTAGGCAGGATGTATTTGCATGAAGACCACCGTAGATAGCGCTCACATGTGATGCCGAGCCTCCATGACTGCTGTACTGTCCGCAGTCTCTGGTCATCTCCTGTACTGTGTCCGCAGTCTCTGGTCATCTCCTGTACTATGTCTGCAGTCTCTGGTCATCTCCTGTACTGTGTCCGCAGTCTCTGGTCATCTCCTGTACTGTGTCTGCAGTCTCTGGTCATCCCTGTACTGTGTCCGCAGTCTCTGGTCATCTCCTGTACTGTCCGCAGTCTCTGGTCATCTCCTGTACCGTGTCCGCAGTCTCTGGTCATCCCTGTACTGTGTCCGCAGTCTCTGGTCATCTCCTGTACTGTCTGCAGTCTCTGGTCATCTCCTGTACTGTGTCCGCAGTCTCTGGTCATCTCCTGTACTGTGTCCGCAGTCTCTGGTCATCTCCTGTACTGTGTCTGCAGTCTCTGGTCATCTCCTGTCCTGTCTGCAGTCTCTGGTCATCTCCTGTACTGTGTCCGCAGTCTCTGGTCATCTCCTGTACTGTGTCTGCAGTCTCTGGTCATCTCCTGTCCTGTCTGCAGTCTCTGGTCATCTCCTGTACCGTGTCCGCAGTCTCTGGTCATCTCCTGTACCGTGTCCGCAGTCTCTGGTCATCTCCTGTACCGTGTCCGCAGTCTCTGGTCATCTCCTGTACCGTGTCCGCAGTCTCTGGTCATCTCCTGTACCGTGTCCGCAGTCTCTGGTCATCTCCTGTACCGTGTCCGCAGTCTCTGGTCATCTCCTGTACCGTGTCCGCAGTCTCTGGTCATCTCCTGTACCGTGTCCGCAGTCTCTGGTCATCTCCTGTACCGTGTCCGCAGTCTCTGGTCATCTCCTGTACTATCTCCGCAGTCTCTGGTCATCTCCTGTACTATCTCCGCAGTCTCTGGTCATCTCCTGTACTATCTCCGCAGTCTCTGGTCATCCCCTGTACTGTGTCCGCAGTCTCTGGTCATCCCCTGTACTGTGTCCGCAGTCTCTGGTCATCCCCTGTACTGTGTCCGCAGTCTCTGGTCATCTCCTGTACTGTGTCCGCAGTCTCTGGTCATCTCCTGTACTGTGTCCGCAGTCTCTGGTCATCTCCTGTACTGTGTCCGCAGTCTCTGGTCATCCCCTGTACCGTGTCCGCAGTCTCTGGTCATCCCCTGTACCGTGTCCGCAGTCTCTGGTCATCCCCTGTACCGTGTCCGCAGTCTCTGGTCATCTCCTGTACTGTGTCCGCAGTCTCTGGTCATCTCCTGTACTGTGTCCGCAGTCTCTGGTCATCTCCTGTACTATGTCTGCAGTCCATTGGTTCATAATATTTTTTTTCTTGTTTTCCTCCTCTAAAATCAAGGTGCGTCTTATGGAGCAAACAATACGGTACATATAGATATATATAGATTTTTTATTAATTAAAATAATTACAGCGCCATCATCCACATGCAGAAATAGAAGGGACAATGTAAACCGTGTGTGTTTAGTATCACTTTAATTTAAGTGTATTTCTCCGTGACACGAGGTGCCGATTGTTGCTGCTATACAGAATTCAGAGCTCTATACATAAGGGCCCCTCTACAAGGTCTGCAGCTTCCACCAGGACATGAAGTCAACCTTGACCAGGACCCATGAATTATACAGACAGGCGGCCATTCCGAGACACAGATTCCACGATAACTTTGGTACAAGAGCAACCACATGAAGAAAGCAAAAACTGAGGGCAACACAGACAGTCCATGTTTACTTTTCTACCATTCAGACCGACATGTGTGGATATAGATCAGTCAGGAAAAAAAAAAAAACATTTACAGCTGACCTCCGGGCAGATACTGTATATAAATGTAAAAAACATGTTCTGTATTAAAAATAGTAAAATGTATTTAAAATGCAAAGAGTGTAAAAACCTGAACTTGACTTAAAGTAGAACTAAAGGAAAACTTTTTTTTTTTTTCCATTTTGCATAGAATAGGGCAGTGTTTTTCAACCTTTTTTGTGCAAAGGCACACTTTTTTTCATGAAAAAATTCACGAGGCACACCACCATTAGAAAATGTTAAAAAAATTTACCTCTGTGCCTATTGGACCCGGGGGCCGGACCAAGAGTAGATGAATGATGTGTATGTGTCATCCATAGTAAGTATAGTAATTCATCCCCCATAGTAATTCATCCCCCATATAGTAATTCATCCCCCCATATAGTAATTCATCCCCCATATAGTAATTCATCCCCCATAGTAATTCATCCCCCATATAGTAATTCATCCCCCATAGTAATTCATCCCCCTTATAGTAATTCATCCCCCATATAGTAATTCATCCCCCATATAGTAATTCATCCCCCATAGTAATTCATCCCCCATATTAAGTCCCCAAGCCCCCCTTGTGTCAATTCACTTACCTTTGCTCCGCGCGTTCCTCTCGCCGTTCTGGTGTAGCATGAAAATCTGTCTCCTATGAGGATCTGTCCCCCTTGACGTATCTGCGCATGTGCCAGTTTCAGGCATTAGCAGCCGATCGGCAATCTCCGGCACATGCGCAGATACGTCGAGGGGGACAGATCATCCTGACAGTATCACGCTCCGCGGGCCGGATTAAAAGGTCCGCCGGGCCGTAGTTTGCCCATTGCTGTTCTAATGATTGGTCTATTTGTGAGCCGAGGCCACATGTTACGGATGAAATTGCAATTTTTCCCACGGCACACCAGACAATATCTCACGGCACACTAGTATGCCGCGGCACAGTGGTTGAAAAACGCTGGAATAGGGGCAGCATGTGGGGCAGCACAGCCGCTAATGGTTAGCACTTCTGCCTGGCAGTACTAGGGTTGTTGGTTCGAATCCCAGCCATGGCACCACCTGCCTGGAGTTTGCATGTTCTCCCTGTGCCTGCGTGGGTTTCCTCTGGGTACTCTGGTTTCCTCCCACACTGCAAAGACATGCTGACAGGTGAATTGGCTCCTGTCTAAATTGTCCCTAGTATGTGTATGTATGAATGTGAGTTAGGGACCTTAGATTGTACGCCCCTTGAGGGTTAGGGACCTTAGATTGTACGCTCCTTGAGCGTTAGGGCCCTTAGATTGTACGCCCCTTGAGGGTTAGGGACCTTAGATTGTACGCCCCTTGAGGGTCAGGGACCTTAGATTGTACGCCCCTTGAGGGTTAGGGACCTTAGATTGTACGCCCCTTGAGGGTTAGGGACCTTAGATTGTACGCCCTTTGAGGGTTAGGGACCTTAGATTGTACGCCCCTTGAGGGTTAGGGACCTTAGATTGTACGCCCCTTGAGGGTTAGGGACCTTAGATTGTACGCCCCTTGAGGGTTAGGGACCTTAGATTGTACGCCCCTTGAGGGTTAGGGACCTTAGATTGTACGCCCCTTGAGGGTTAGGGACCTTAGATTGTGCGCCCCTTGAGGGTTAGGGACCTTAGATTGTGCACCCCTTGAAGGTTAGGGACCTTGGATTGTACGCCCCTTGAGGGTTAGGGACCTTAGATTGTATGCCCCTTGAGGGTTAGGGACCTTAGATTGTACGCCCCTTGAGGGTTAGGGACCTTAGATTGTGCGCCCCTTGAAGGTTAGGGACCTTGGATTGTACGCCCCTTGAGGGTTAGGGACCTTAGATTGTACGCCCCTTGAGGGTTAGGGACCTTAGATTGTACGCCCCTTGAGGGTTAGGGACCTTAGATTGTACGCCCCTTGAGGGTTAGGGACCTTAGATTGTACGCCCCTTGAGGGTCAGGGACTGATGTGAATGTACAATATATATGTAAAGCGCTCTGTAAATTGATGGCGCTATATAAGTACCTGAAATAAATAAAATAATAAATAATAGAATAGGGGAGGGTTATAAGCCGTCAGTTTATTGCTGCACATATGGGTTACTGGGGTGTAGAGGGGTTAACCCAAGCTCACCTCAGCCCATGGTGGTTCCTCTGGGAAGCCTGAGGCCGCAGAAATCTGCCACAGTCCTGACAGCAGGTGGTTATCGGGGGAACATCCATTCCCCGATTCCTCCTGAGACAAATGAACCTGGAGGCAACGTGCGTCACATCACTTCCAGGTTCACAGCTGTCATTCCTTGGCTACTGTACCCGAGGACGCAGCTAATCAAGCACGTTGTATGTTTGATTAGCCCCAGTACAATACTCCATCGGTATGCACAAACCCCTCGATGCACCAGTGCTGGTTGTGCGCGGAGTGCGAGCCTTGCTGCTTTCCCCTGCAGCTGGGATTGGGACTCTTCCTCTTACGTCAATGGATGTGTCGGATTCAAGATGCTCGCAGCTTCTGGAATCTTAGAAATGAAGGCGAACGGTGCCAGGACCATCCCTCCGAGACTCCTGCCAGCTCTGTGTATGAAGGCCTTTGCCTAAATGATGTGTTTGCTTTTTCTGACAGAGCCATAATTCAGGGGGATTCCAGTCCTGCGTCCCACTCACAGATTTATACGGCTGTCACTGTGAGCATCCCGCGAGGGTGTCTGAGGAGATGCAGAACACAAAACTGCTGCCAGGGGGCAGCTGATTGGCTGATGATGTCTGACCTTCCCCCATGTCTAGCGCTGACCAGGAAACGGAGCAGCTGCACGAAACACAAAGTCCTCTGCACAGCTTACAATGACGAAGTTCATGTTAAGCGCTCAATGCTTTTTATACTTTAACCTCTTGGCGCCGGCCGCGCGCAAATGTGCGGCCTCCTGGCATCTGGGCCTTGACGCCGAGCGGCCGCACATTTGCGTTCTATTAAAAAAAAGATGTGCTGAGAGTGCGCACCCTGCACACGTCTGGTACTCACGGAAAGGTCCCGATCTCCTCTTTCGATCATGTGACCGCCGTGATGGCGTGTTACGGCAGTCACATGACCCTAAACCCCGCCCGCCTCCCGGCATCTGAAACCCTTAAAGGGCCGGGAGGCACCAGCACCGAGGGGTTAAAGTGGTTGTAAGCCCTTCCATATACCCAGTAAAGTGACCGGCCTCCGGTGATACACAGAGATGAAACAAATCCTCCTACATAAGTTGTACCTGTTTATCTGTAGTCTTCTCTACTTCTGTTCAAAGTGCAGAGTTTATAAAGCTTGTCTAAGCGTTCAAAAAACGGGGGCGGAGAACTGAAGTTACACTCTTCAGAGCTCAGTGAGGAGAGCTGATTGGAGGGAAGAGTCACAACCCTCTCCACTCAGCAACAGAGCTGAGGCTGTCAATCACAGGCAGTGTGCTGAAGCTCCCTCCCGTCACCTTTTTTTCTCTTGGTGTCAGGAAGACTTGTAAGAAGTGATTCATGCAGACAGCAGAGGACAAATGACACTTGAGGCAAGTACACACATATGCTTTCATGTCTGAGGTTTACAACCACTTTAAGGACTGCTTCACACCTATGCGTGTAGCGATTGAGGCGTTTTTCCGGCACGTTTAACACATTTTGTTTTGTTTTTTCTTCCCAATAGGAAAGTATTGAGTGCATCTTTGATGCAACTTTACACTCACAGGCACTCAAAATCACATAAAAATTAGAGCAGGATGTTCTTGTACTTATATAGCGCCGTCAATTTACTCAGCACTTTACATATATATTGTACATTCACATCAGTCCCTAACCCTCAAGGGGCGTACAATCTAAGGTCCCTAACCCTCAAGGTGTGTACAATCTAAGGTCCCTAACCCTCAAGGGGCGTACAATCTAAGGTCCCTAACCCTCAAGGGGCGTACAATCTAAGGTCCCTAACCCTCAAGGTGTGTACAATCTAAGGTCCCTAACCCTCAAGGGGCGTACGATCTAAGGCCCCTAACCCTCAAGGGGCGTACAATCTAAGGTCCCTAACCCTCAAGGGGCGTACGATCTAAGGCCCCTAACCCTCAAGGGGCGTACAATCTAAGGTCCCTAACCCTCAAGGGGCGTACAATCTAAGGCCCCTAACCCTCAAGGGGCGTACAATCTAAGGTCCCTAACCCTCAAGGGGCGTACAATCTAAGGTCCCTAACCTTCAAGGGGCGTACAATCTAAGGTCCCTCACCCTCAAGGGGCGTACAATCTAAGGCCCCTAACCCTCAAGGGGCGTACAATCTAAGGTCCCTAACCCTCAAGGGGCGTACAATCTAAGGTCCCTAACCTTCAAGGGGCGTACAATCTAAGGTCCCTCACCCTCAAGGGGCGTACAATCTAAGGTCCCTAACCCTCAAGGGGCGTACAATCTAAGGTCCCTAACCCTCAAGGGGCGTACAATCTAAGGTCCCTAACCCTCAAGGGGCGTACAGTCTAAGGTCCCTAACCCTCAAGGGGCGTACGATCTAAGGTCCCTAACCCTCAAGGGGCGTACAATCTAAGGTCCCTAACCTCAAGGGGCGTACAATCTAAGGTCCCTAACTCACATTCATACATACACATACTAGGGCCAATTTAGACAGGAGCCAATTCACCTCCCAGCTTGTCTTTGGAGTGTGGGAGGAAACCGGAGTACCCGGAGGAAACCCACGCAGGCACACTTTGATGCAGCTTGAAAATCGCACTCAGTACTTTCATATTGATGTTGATATTGACGCGACTTTGATGCAACTTGAGTGCCAGAGAGTGTAAATCACATCAAAATCGCACTCAATACTTTCATATTGGCCTGAAAAAAAAAATTAGCAAAAAGGCATCAAAACACTTGTATTTTTGTTGCAGTTCCATTGAAGTCTATTGCACCAAAAATGCAGTCTGCTGTGGAGAAAAAAAAAAAGTCCCTGACCCTTTCCAAAAATGCAGCGGCTGAAAACGTGTGAGATGTGAACGTGGCCCATGGTAAATGGACTGTAGTGCGTTTTTTGAAAAATGCAGTTAAAAAAAACCTGTGTAAACCCGGCCTAAAGAGGAACTAAAACCATATCTGAGCACTACAAACTGAAAACTGTATTTGATTCATATTTAATATTCAAAGCAAACCCCCCCCATCCATGTCTTTGTGCTCTATTTTGTTGAGAAATCACTTTGAAAAACACCCCCTAGCAGGGACGGACTGACCATTTGGAAACTCAGGGCCCAGGGTCAGTAGGGGGCCCCATGAGATGCCCCTGGAACCTTTTTCATAGGCTTTTTTGAGTTTGGGCAAGGACACAGGGGCCCCATGATCCCCTATTGCCCAGGGGCCTCATGAGGTGTCAGTCCACCCCTGCCCCCTAGCATTTCTAGCTGTGGCCATCTTAAGTAAGGGCAAAGGATCCATGTGGCATTTACTTCCTGGAATCCATCTGCCCTTATCTCAGATATGCAGTCAGTACTGAAAACTGTATTTAATTCATATTTAATATTTAAAGCAATCTCCCCCATCCATCCATGTCTTTGTGCCCTATTTTGTTGAGAAATCACTTTGAAAAACATCCCCCTAGCATTTCTAGCTGTGGCCATCTTAAGTAAGGGCAGAGTATCCATGTAGCATTTACTTCCTGGAATCCATCTGTCCCTATCTCAGACATGCAGCGTACTTAGCTGAGAAAACCCCTCCTTGCCTTGACGAAACAAAAAAAAAAAAAAGTCTATGAAATGCCCATGACTCCTGGGATGTATGACATCATTTTGGCCTAGGCTAGAAACCAGGAAGCAACTGAAGAAAAAAAAAGTTTAAAACAAGTAAACAGAATACTCCTTCCAATCTATTTACTAATGCTAGCAGCATAAGGTTTCTAATAAACAGTTTATGTTGACAGAGTTTAGTTCCGCTTTCAGGAAACGCCAGGAATGCAGCCTGGGAGAGTCGCCGGGTACACGAGATGCGTGCTAGGTCATAAATGAACAGTTGAAGGGAACGCTTTGCTCCTTCAAATCCCTTTGAAAGAAAAATACTCCTCTGTGAATTAGTGTGTGCTTCTGAAGGCTCCTGAACCCGTCATTGATATTGAAAATATGACTGATCTGCCAGAAAATGCCTTTATTGAAGGATGATGATCATAGGAAGCCATTTATTATCACAGAGTTGTTTGGCTCCTTTTTGACCAGCTGCTGACCGCAGATAGTCGAATGACGACTACACTGCGGCCGGCCAGTTCTGGGAGGGCGTCATATGACGTCCTCCCAGAACGCGCTCTCCTGCCCCCCCCCCAGGGGGCGCGCACCCAGCTATATCCATGATCGCTGTGTCCTACGGACACAGCTGATCACGTGATGTGGTAAAAGGCCAATCACAGCGGCTTTTTACCACGTGATCAGCCGTATCCAATGACACGCTGATCACAGGGAAATGCAATTGACGGTTCTCGGCTGCACTTTCCTCACGCTGTCAGAACATGGGGAAAGTACTGCCGAGAACCGGCAGTTGTCAGAGCGGGGATCGGCACCGATCATCAGGGCACTGATCATCAGTGCCCTGGTGATCGGTGCCCAGCAGTGCCACCCACCTGTGCCCAGCAGTGCCACCCACCTCTGCCCATCAGTGTCACCCACCTCTGCCCATCAGTGCCACCCACCTGTGCCCATCAGTGCAGCCCAGCAGTGGTGCTAGTCATTGCCCAGCAGTGTCGCCAGTCAGTGCCACCTATCAGTACCCATCATCAGTGCCGCCTATCTGTTCCACCTATCCGTGCCACCTTATTAGTGCTGCCTATCAGTGCCCATCAGTGCTGCCTATCAGTGCAGCCTCATCAACGCACATCAGTAAAGGCGAAAAATTACCTGTTTGCAAAACTTTTATAATAGAAACAAAGAAACCTCTTTTTTTTCAAATTTTTTTGTTTTTTTTGTTTATAGCGCAAAAAATAAAACCCCCAGCGGGGAGTAAATACCACCAAAAGAAAGCTCTATTTGTGAGAAAAAAATTATAAAAATTTCATACGAGTACAATGTTGCATGACCGCGCAATTGTCATTCAAAGTGCGACAGCGCTGAAAGCTGGTCTGGTAAGGAAGGGGGTATAAGTGCCCGGCAGGCGAGGGGTTAAATCATGATGATAGTTGATGCTCATGGAGAGAATTCATTATACATTACTGGATAGGATGCAATTATTCCACAGAAAGTGGAAAGTTTGGAAAACTAATAGCCATTTACTATGTGAATGATGAATACTTCTGATTCCGTTGATCATGTTTCTGTGTTGGCGCCATTATTAGTCTGCTATCCTCTCATCTATCTCGCTCATACACTCAGTTTGTATGCCTTACATGACTGGACCCTTTTGGAATGTATATTACACACGTGTCTTGTTTGTTTTATATTTTACTCAATGCTGTAATGTTGTTTTTGCAGCCTATTTCATCAAAAATAATAAAATCGTTTGTAAACAAAACAAAATCATAATGATAGCAGAAATCCCCCAAATGGCCCGGATCAGAAGTCTCCGCCCCCCCCAGATCAGAAGTCTCCGCCCCCTGGCATGTTTGGCCTTGGTACAGACACACAAGGTGACACACACGGGATTAAAATGGCAATTAGAATTTAATATCTCACATCTGTGGCTTTTTAACCACCTCCCACCCGCCATATAGTAATATGACAGGCGCAAGGCGGTTCTGTCGTTCTGGGAGGACGTCATAAGACGTCGTCCCATTCTAACCACGCATGCGCGGCTCTGGGGGATCACCCATCCACGGAAAGAGCAGAAAATGTCGGCTCGGTCATGTGATCAGCTGTGTCCAATCAGGGATAACAGGGAAATGCCAGTTATCGGCATTTCTCTCCCCACGAGCTGTCACACTGACAGGAGAGGAGGGGAGAGCCGGTAATCGGCATTCCGCGGAGGGGACATGTGCACTGATCATCAGAGCACTGATGATCAGTGTGCCCTGATGATCAGTGTAGCCCCAGCAGTGCCACCTGTCAGTGTCCATCAGTGCCAGCTGTCAGTGCTCATCAGTGCCACGTGGCAGTGCCCATCAGTGCCACATCAATGCCACATATCAGTGCCTACCAGTGCACATCAATGCCACATATCAGTGCCCATCTGAGCTGCCTTTCAGTGTCACCCATCAGTGCCAGTCAGTGCCACCAATCAATGCCAATCAGTGCCGCCTATCACTGCTGCCTTTCATTGCCCATCAATGCCCATCAGTGCCACCTACCAGTGCCTCATCAGTGCCACCTATCAGTGTAGCCTATCAGTTCCCATCACTGCAGCCTCATTACCGCACATCAGTGAAGGAGAAAAATCACTTATTTACAAAATTTTATAACAAAAACGAAGAAATTTTTTTTTTTATTTCAAAATTTTCAGTGGTTTTTGGTTTAGGAAAAATAAAAAACCCAGAGTTGATTAAATACCACCAAAATAAAGCTCTGTCTTTCTCCAAACAATGATAAAAATGTCATATGGGTACAGTGTTGCATGACCGCGCAACTGTCATTCAAAGTGCAACAGCGCTGAAAGCTGGAAATTGGCCTGGGCAGCAAGGGGGTAGAAGTGCCCTGTAGGCAGGAAGGGGGTAGAAGTGCCCTGTAGGCAGGAAGGGGGTAGAAGTGTCCTGTAGGCAGGAAGGGGGTAGAAGTGCCCTGTGGGCAGGAAGGGGGTAGAAGTGTCCTGTGGGCAGGAAGGGGGTAGAAGTGTCCTGTAGGCAGGAAGGGGGTAGAAGTGTCCTGTAGGCAGGAAGGGGGTAGAAGTGCCCTGTAGGCAGGAAGGGGGTAGAAGTGCCCTGTAGGCAGGAAGGGGGTAGAAGTGTCCTGTAGGCAGGAAGGGGGTAGAAGTGCCCTGTAGGCAGGAAGGGGGTAGAAGTGTCCTGTAGGCAGGAAGGGGGTAGAAGTGCCCTGTGGGCAGGAAGGGGGTAGAAGTGCCCTGTGGGCAGGAAGGGGGTAGAAGTGCCCTATAGGCTTGTGGTTAAATTGCAATTAGTGTCAGTGTATAAATAGTCAATGAGTTTGTTAGCTCTTACGTGGAAGCACTGACTAGGCTAGATACTGAGCCATGGGAATCAGAAAAGAACCGTCAAAAGTCCTGCGGAACAAGGTAATGGAACTTTATAAAGATGGAAAAGGACATAAAAAGATGTCCAAAGCCTTGAATATGCCAGTCAGTACTATTAGATCACCTATTAGGAAGTGCAAAGTTCGGGGATCTCGATACTCAGCCAAGGTCAGGTAGACCAAGAAAAATTGCAGCCATAACGGACAGAAGAATTGTCCGGGATTCAATCTTTCTTGGTCTATTTGACCTTGGCTTGGTATCAAGAGATCCCCGAACTTTGCACTTCTAAATAGGTGATTGAACAGCACTGACTGGCATATAAGGTTGCATATAGTAAGACGGGCCGAGGTTTATCCAAGGACAAGCCGCACTCCATTCTTACCTCCGCCTGGGTGGTGAAACCCTCCTAACGAGATGTCAAAGCGCTTTATACTACACCCCCTCCAATTAAGATATCTCTACACTCATCACTCATGAAAAACGCATCATTTTCCTGGAAGAGTGGAAACGTACGTACCAGGAATCCACCAACGCAGAGCAGAAAATGTCATCCTTATTTTTAGGCTTTGCTCTCTCCGTTCTCCAAATTTTATAATTTCCCATTCTGGGTAGTAAACAAGTAAAATAATAAAAGTTTTTAATGATGGCAGCAATTAGAAAGCACAAAGACACATTCTCCGTTTATGGGGACTGTGGCCGCGGCCAAAACATTCCTCATTATTTAAACTAAACTTGTCTGCTGTCCATAGAAGGTCTGGCAGAGAACAAAACATACGCGGAAAAGTTCTCTTTATGCAGCTTTCAATCGAATTCTGAAAAGACGAATCCTAGAGATGCCGGGACTTCAAACTTGATCCCTTCTATAAAAACGGAGAGAAGATAACCGTCTAACGAGCCGACCGGCTCTGGTGAGGTTGGTTACGTGAAGCAAGGCTTCCCCTTTGGTGGGTACTGAGAATGTGACTCAAAGCATAAAAACACAACAGAAGCGCCAGAACAAACAATGAAAAGTCCAAGAAGCTCTAATGATCCCTCCTAGGATCACAGGAAGCGGCTCATCAGTTTCGGGGGTCAGCGCAATCCTCCTTCTGTGATTTGTTGCCTGGGGGGGGGCACCAGTAGCAGGCCAAGTGGGGCTCAACCACATCAGTCCCCAGCCAATACTGTCATTTCTACATGTATAATCAACATTTTTTGTTTTGGCTAGAAAATTACTTGGAACCCCTAAACATTATATATTTTCTTAGGCAGAGGCCCTAGAGAATAAAATGGTGGATGCTGCATATTTTTTATGTCACACGTTATTTGCGCAGAGGTTTTTCAAATGCAATGTTTTCGTAAAAAAATACAACTTAATGAATTTCAATGCAGAAAAACAAAATATAATACCCAATTGTTTGGTAAAGTGTAAAAGATGATGTTACGCCGAGTAAACAGATACCAAACAGGTCATGATTTAAAATTGCGCACGTCCATGGAATGGTGACGAAACTACGATACTTGAAAAAGGCGAAGCTTTGAAAGCCTTTACAGGTTACCAGTTTAGAGTTGCAGAAAAGGTCTGGAGCTGGAATTATTGCTCTCACTATAGAAATACCTCACATGCGTGGTGCGAACACAATTTGCATACGTGCGCACAACCTATATACGAGTTCACCTTTGCATGAGAGCACAGGGGAAGGGGGGGTGTTCATTAATTTTTAAATTATAATATTTTACTTTTTTTTTTTTACACTGGCTCTAATTTTTATCACTTTTATGCTGATCACAAGGGATGAACTTTGTGATAGATGGAACAGTGACAGGTCCTCTTTATGAAGAGATCTGGGGTCTATTAGATCTCTCCTCTGCCCTTCAAAGCATCAGATCAAACCCAGATCGGTTTGATCAGAGGCTTTCAGAAGCCAGTAATGGCTTGTATACATCCTGAATATACATCCAAAATATTTGTTGATTCCGGTTTCTTAGACCATACAGATGATCGGGGACTTTCTAGCCAGGAGAGCCTGGGAAGGCAGTGGGGGACCCCCTTACGCTACCTGTAGAAGCGATCCAGCAGATAATTAGCTGCTAGGATTGCTTTTACATTAAAGATCATCGCCAGCCATTGAAAAAAAAATAGAAAAACCTTGTTTGATCAGCAGCTTGCGGCCACTGATCAGTGTATTCTAACGAAGGAGGAGTCCCTGCTGTCAGAATACAATCAGTACAACGGAGAGAAGGAGGGGGGGGGGGGGTTCCTGCATCTACCTCACTTGAGTGAATCTGTTAGCCCGCTGGTTGAAAGAAAAAAAAAAACAAACCGTTTACCCAACTTTAGAGTCTCTGGAGGAACAGCAGTTCAGGGGTTACAGGAAATACTGGGATCTTAAAAACTGTTCAGGGGTCACAGGAAGAACAAGAGTGCACAGGGGTTACAAAGGAGGCTGGAGACAAGAAATGCAGAGGATACTCGAGTGCATAGGAGTGGACGAGTCTCTAAAGGCACAGGGGTGCAAGGGCACACTGTCATAGGTGAACCAGAGAGTGGGGAACACGGGGATGCAGGGGGCACTAAGCCGCTCTGAGATTTGCTGGAATGCTCAGGAGTGCAGGACGCACTGGAGACACTAAAATGCACAGGGACCAGGCAGTAGAGGCACGGAGAACTCAGTCAGTACTAGATGGTAGCTCAACCTCCTGTGTCTCCAGTATCTATCATAGTCACGTGTTGCTCAAATGCCTACCCCTTTAAGGAAGTGCCTGGGATCTGATTGGCTGCAGCACTGGCAGAAACCAAAAAGCATGGCTGCACCCTTAGGCCCCATGTACACGGGACACTTCTGAACGATGGAAACTGAATACTGGAAAACGTAGGTTAAAAAAACATCTGTTTAGTCACGTTTACATGATGCATTTATGTGCGTTTGCGTTTAGAAGCGTTTTTTAAAGATAAGCACAGGAGAACCTCCCAAATGCCCAGAATGCACTGAAAAGTGGTAAATTATTAACTATTTCAGACTGTTTCAGAGAAATACAGAGAGTAGAAGCAGAGACATCAGTATGTGTTGAGATTAGCTTAGGTGGGAGTTGCTCATTAACATTTCTTTTGTTTCCAAGGGTGGGAAAGGTGTCTGGTGGAGGGAGCCATTAAGGTCACCTGGCAGGGGGTCTTCATGAGGAATTTGAGGTGGTCATTAACATATCTTGTTTCCAAGGGTGGGAGAGGTTTGAGGTGTGAATGGTCATTAACATATCTTGTTTACAAGGGTGGGAGAGGACTGATGTGTGAATTGGTCATTACAATGTGTGACAAGCTTGGTAGGAACATTCTGTGTTCAGTGTTTTGTCCATTTGAGCACCTAGAAAACTCTTTGCATGCATTTTTCATGATGAAAAAAGGCTCTGGACAGCATCGGGAACTGGAAGAGTTAAGAAAAATTTTCAAACGCTTATAAAAGCGCTTTAAACGCTGATAAAATCGACGTCTGAATGCAAGTTTGTTGCATTAAAAAAAACGACTGTAAACTCAACTGCCTGTAAACGAAGATGTGTACACGGACACATATAGGAAAACATTAGGGAGAGTTCAGGGGCTGCTGAAAAAAACGCAGAACAGCTCCTAAACGTGAGTTTATCAGCTTTAGTGTACATGTGTCCTTAAGCTAGGTTCACATCAGCGCGGCACGCTGCGGATACGCACAAAAATCCGTGCAGCTGCACCACCCGAACAGAAGAACGCGGACCCGCGGGCGGGTGCAACTAATTCTAATGGCACGCCGCTCGCACTGGAAATCGCAACTCTACTGGGAACTGAGGTTCCCGTGCGGGCTGCGTTTTCAGAAGAAGTGCAGGGACTTCTTCCCTGTGTGTCCTGGGGCACGGGAGTCCATTCAAATGAATGGGCTCTCGTGCCCGCGCACATGCGGACCGCCGATATGTGAACCAGGGGTAAAGAGAAGGCCCACTTTTGGTATGGACAGCACACGAGTGTGACAATTGTCTTCTAGTTTCGCTCCTCCCAGTGTGAGAACTGCTGTGCAGTACAGCGGCTAGCGTGAAGACAGGTTTGGATAATGGTTAGTTGTGTTAAATTCATTCATTTTAAAGGAAAAAACAATGGACTTAAAAGGCAAACATTTTACATCTGTCTGGAGTTCAGCTTTAAGTCAAGTTTAAGGTAGATTTCAAGTTTAGTATAAAACAAAACCTGAACGCAGGACCCCTGTTCCATCCCCTTCTGGAAGTTGTCCATAAAGGACATGTGCTGCACAACTGTGCTTTGATCATTCCCCAGATGCATGGAGCCCATCTGAGCTCACCAGGACGCATCACGTCTTGCCAGCTGCTTGCAGGACTCTTTCTGAAGATCGTCTAGAGGTATGGAACCCAGGAGAATCTCTGGGTGAGGTTGAACTTTTCATCCATGCTCATCACGCTGTCTTTTCTGAATTGTTCCGTGTCACGCTTTCTTCATCTTGTTAGTAACACTTTGTTGCTCGTCTAGTCTTCAGAACATATATTAATGGTTCACAAAGCACTGCGGTACGGACAACACAGAATATTTCCCTTCAGGCATCGTCTTGAAGGAGCTTATACTCTAATGCCCCCAATGTACCCGTACCCACAACCAAACGTGCTGTCAGACATATCAAACCCAAGTCAGACATACCAAACCCAAGTCAGACATACCAAACCCAAAGGAAACAGTGAGGCTATCTAGTGGAATTTTTGGAAAGGAACTATGGAAGTTGTGCCCAAAAAAGGAAGGTGGGGGGCAAAGGACTAATCAGCAGTAATTATCTATGGTATCCCTGCAGCTGATCTTTCCTTATTTCTGAATTACCAGGCTTTGTTCTGCAGTGTCTGTGTGGTGGTGGCCATCTTGGTAGAGGCAGATTTGTCAGGAACTCCAGCAAGAACCACCATGAGCAGTACAGTAGTGGCATCACCAAATCTCAACCCAAATCTCCTGAGGCAGTAGAGCCTTAAGACAGCCAAAGACAAATCAGTCCACGCTGAACTGGTTTTTAACACATACTGTTATGCCGGCCATAGACGGGTCAAAAATCGGCCGTTTTTTCGTCCGAAAGAATAAATCGGCCGATTATCGCACTGTTAGTGGGTTAATATCGTCGGCCGTTTTTTGCAATTTCTCCTCTTTTTGATTATTGGTCATGTTGGAAAATTCGAGAAAAACGACCGATTTTTGCGGCAATGATGGTCAAATCGCACAATCGTTTTTTCGAAAAGAATATGCGCGTGAGCCGTGACCTGCAAGTTTTCGTTTTGAGATGTTGCCGGGCATTTTCGTACAAGATGTACAGATTTTTCATGTGTACGAAATGATTGTGATGTTCGTTCCGTCAGTATAGTGGAGAAGGGTCTGAAAGGTCAAAAACTACATGATTTCCTGTTATATGTCATGGTTTTTATGACTTGGTCGGCCGATTTTCGCACTGTTAGTGGGTTAATATCATCGGCCGGTTTTTGCAATTTTTCCTCTTTTGGATTATCAGTCATGTTGGAAAATTCGAGAAAAACGAAAAGATTTTCGCGGCAATGATGGTCAAATCGCACGATCGTTTTTTCGAAAAGAATATGTGCGTGAGCTGTGACCGTTTTGAGATGTTGCCAGGCATTTTCGTACAAGATGTACAGATTTTTCGTGTGTACGAAACGCTTGTGATGTTTGTTCCGTCAGGCGCTCTGTATAGTGGAGAAGGGTCTGAAAGGTCAAAAATTACATGATTTGCTGTTATATGTCATGGTTTTTATGACTCGGTCGGCTGATTTTCGTAATCATTGGTGGTTACGTCAGTTTAACGAACGTTTATCGGACAAAAAAATGGCTGATAAATGACCCATCCATGACCTGCATTAGACTGGTTAATTCAGTTAGTTTTCAAGCTGGTTGGCAAGTTTTGCTGGGAACTTTTCTCTTTTGTTGTGTGACATGCGTCACCCGTCCATGTGTTCCTTGCTGTGAAGGCCAGTGGCCATTTTTTGCACTGTTGAATTGTTGGTCAAGGCAGCGCACTGGACACCCTAGCTGCCATTGTGCTACATGCTGGGTGTCCGGTGCGCTCCTGTATCTTTAAGGAGGGGTGGGCTCCCTCAGGTTCACCTGCCCTTGGTCTATCCATTAAATAAATGTGCCTCTACTATGGGGGCTCTCAAAATTTGCAGTTAGGACCACAGACCATCAAGGTGCCGTGACGAGACTCTGTGGCTTACGTATGTATGTGCAAATGTGTGATAACTAAACCCATTTTTAACTCATACTGTTAGACAGGTTAATTCGGTTTGTTTGCAAGCTGGCTTGGATCTAACGTCGTATTTTGAGGTTTTTTTTTTTTCAAATTGTGTAGGAAATCCTTTTATTGGAGCATCTTTTTGAATGGTGGAAGTCCCTATGGGCAGGATATTTAATATCCCAAAGCGTCTTTGACTCTTAAGTGTTTCAGAGTGCATTACATTTGGTGAGTGTAATATATTATTATACAGTATTTATATAGCGCCAAAGGGTTTGCTCAGCGCTGTACAGTAGCAGGGGGGACAGAACATGAGACAAGACAGTAACAATACAATACACGAGGGGTTCGAGGGCCCTGCTCTTTCAAGCTTACAATCTAGGAGATATGTTGGTTATCACGGATGCAGGGGCAGACTGACAACTCACGGGGCCCCCGGGCAATAGGGGATCATGGGGCTCCTGTGTCCTTGAAAAAGGTACCAGGGGCATCTCATAGGGCCCCCTACTGACCCCGGGTCCTCGGGCAGGGCCCGAGTTTCCAAGTGGTCAGTCCGCCCTTGCACGGATGGTCTTAATACACTGAAGTTTCTTCTGCACCTGGCATGTTATAATTTCTTTGGAGCATATTGGATATATGATTTTTTCTTTTGGATTGGGACTTTTTATTATTGTTTTTTCACTATTGACTTGGACATTATTATTTTATATATTTATGTTTATTTTTATAGAATTTTTTTGCAGTTTTTTATATATATGGCTGGCAAGTTGAGCTGGGGACTTTTCTCTTTTGTTGCTTGAAATGCGTCGCCCGTCCATGTGTTCCTTGCTGTGAAGGCCAGTTATAGACTGGGGCAATGACCATTTTGGCACTGCTGAACTGGTTGAGATTCGATTCATTTATGGTCAGGTTAGTTGTTCTGAAGCCGGTCCATGAATCGACTTCAGTACAACCAGCCTATCAGATTTTTTGCATGCAATTAGTGCCAGTAAAACACAATAGCGCTGTGGGAGGGATTCCCCCATTAAGCGATTTTGTTTCCTGCAACCCATGGTTGCCCAAGACTTAAAGTGGGAATACACGATTAGAGAATCGACCGATTGGTCATCCGACGAACGAGAGGCGTTTGCTTGTTTGACGAAATCGTGGCCCACATTAACCAATCTAAAAAAATCATTAGTCGGGAAATACGCAGTGTTGTCGGCTTCCGTACAAGTGGAAGTGATGCGGTGTGCGTGTGACCTTGTAGCCACGCCCTTCCGACCAGAACGATCGATATACACAATTACCAGCAATGAGTATAATATCGTTTATTACATGACCTATAGACATAAATAGTGATACATAAAATATAATCTGCAGAATTCTGGTTCCATCATCTCATTAGGCCGATCTACTTTCAACATTTGGACTTTTCATTTGTGTTCACGAAGATGCCTTGAACATAAACATCCGGGTCATCTTCTGTTTCCGCTCATGCGTGATAGCGCTTGATAGATTTCTTTCGTACGACCGTCATACCACCGCATAGAAAATCGCTTGTCGGGCAATACGTAGTGTTGACGGCTTCCGTACAAGTGGAAGTGATGCGGTGTGCGTGTGACCTTGTAGCCACGCCCCTTCCAGCCAGAACGATCGATATACACAATTACCAGCAATGAGTATAATATCGTTTATTACATGACCTATATACATAAATAGTGATACATAAAATATAATCTGCAGATTTCTGATCTCATTAGGCCGATCTACTTTCAACATTTGGATTTTTGGTTCGTGTTCACGAAGATTCCTTGGACATAAACATCCGGGTCATCTTCTGTTTCCGCTCCTGCGTGATAGCGCTTGATAGATTTCTTTCGCACGACCGTCATACCACCGCATAGAAAATCGTTCGTTGGGCAATACGTAGTGTTGACGGCTTCCGTACAAGTGGAAGTGATGCGGTGTGCGTGTGACCTTGTAGCCACGCCCCTTCCGGCCAGAACGATCGATATACACAATTACCAGCAATGAGTATAATATCGTTTATTACATGACCTATAGACATAAATAGTGATACATAAAATATAATCTGCAGAATTCTGGTCTCGTGATCTCATTGGGCCGATCTACTTTTCACATTTGGATTTTTTGTTCGTGTTTATGAAGATTCCTCGGACATAAACATCCGGGTCATCTTCTGTTTCCGCTCATGCGTGATAGCGCTTGATAGATTTCTTTCGTACGGCCGTCATACCACATTCGTATGCGAAAAGACAAAATTTTTCACTGTTGTTCAAGCGGATTTTTTTGTTCACAATATCGTTATCGGTTAAAACATCCTGCTCATCAACGGAGAGAAAATCGTTCGATCAGCGGTTCCGCGAAATGTTTTGTACGATTTTCTTATCGCGTGTACGGGGCATAAGTTTCCTGAACCGTAAAATGTTTGGGAAAGGCTGCGTCATAGGAAGCCCATGTGTCAGGGTGAAAATGTAGGAGACCAATTGGGTTTACATCTACTCGTATTTCACAAAAGAGGTTACAGCGCTTTGATAATTAACATTGCAGAAACGAATTCAGCTTACAATATTTTATCCCAGGGAAAGGGGCCATAAAACATTTCCTGAAGCATTCAGCTGAAAAATTACACAAGGAAGTGAAGCTTTTATCAATGGGAGAACAGCCAAGGTCGGGTTCAGTTTAAATCCATAAACCAGCTGTGGCTGTAGAGAGGGAGAGTGGGCCACACGGGGGTAATGCTCAAATGTGACATTAATAAGTACTTATCCCCAGTAACGGGGAATTCTGACAGCTACCTGCAGTTAAGGTCGAACTCGGGGAATTCTGACAGCTGTCTGCAGTTAAGGTCGAACTTTGGGAAATTGCAAAACTGCACTTACAAGTGGGGCTCCCCTTGCACTGCGAGGGTTAATCGCTCGTTTTTGTTTAGGGTACCAATAAAAGTCATTTTACTTACCTCTCTACCACAGGCTTCTCCTCTCTGTGCAATTGGACCATGAAAAACCTCTTTGACGTATATATACGTTTGTACGTCTGTCGGTCGTACTCCGATTTGCAGAAATAATACTTCATGCACCGCTCTAAAACGCAGCTCTCCGGAATACCGGGGTGCCAAGGCTGAAACGGAACTGTGCACGCTGCAAACATGCTAGGAAAACGAAGGAGAGCTGCAGACGGATAACGTCACGAAACCCGCCGGTGTATTTGATGCTCTGGTTGTGGGCGGGCCCACTGTGACCTCATTTACGGGCAGGACAGTGGGTAAATGGTTAGCACTTCCATCTGGCGGTACTAGGGTCGTGGGTTCGAATTCCCAACCTCTCTGTTCTATGATGTGCAGTGTGTGAAGTCAGATCCCTGTCCACGCAGGTCTCAGATTACACTGAGCTCTCTGATGTGCAGTACGTGAAGTCAAATCCCTTCAGGTCTCAGATTACACTCAGCTCTCTGATGTGCAGTGCGTGATGTCAGATACCTGTCCACGCAGGTCTCAGATTACACTCAGCTCTCTGATGTGCAGTGCGTGAAGTCAGATCCCTGCAGGTCTCAGATTACACTCGGCCCTCTGATGTGCAGTGCGTGATGTCAGATACCTGTCCACGCAGGTCTCAGATTACACTCAGCCCTGTGATGTGCAGTGCATGAAGTCAGTTCCCTGTCCACGCAGGTCTCAGATTATACTCCGTACTGGCAGTACTAGGGTCGCTGGTTTGAATCCCAACCACGGCACCATCATGTTAAAAACTCATGTTTTTAACATGGCTTCACACAGCTAACGCTACCACCGTTAGTAAAATGCCCCGTGTGTATGGAGCCTTAGGGCTCATGTACACTGCAGCTGGCAAACTCACGTTTAGGAGCTGTTGAGCATTTTTTTTCAGCAGCCCCTAAACTCTCCCTAATGTTTTCCTATGTGTCCGTGTACACATAATCGTTTACAGGCAGTTAAGTTTACAGTCGGTTTTTGAACGCAGAAAACTTGCATTCAGCAGTCGATTTTATCAGCGTTTCAAACACAAAACGCTTGTAAATGTGGCTAAATGCGGCAAATCGTGTTTATAAGCGTCAGCGTCTGAAACTTTTTTTTAACTCTTCCAGTTCCCAATGCTGTACAGAGCCTTTTTTCATCATGAAAAATGCATGGAAAGCGTTTTCAAGGTGCTCAGATGGACAAAACACTGAACACAGGATGTTCCTATCAAGCTTGTCACACATTGTAATGACCAATTCACACCTCAGACCTCTCCCACCCTTGGGAACAAAAGATGTGTTAATGACCATTCACACCTCAGACCTCTCCCACCCTTGGAAACAAAAGATATGTTAATGACCATTCACACCTCAGACCTCTCCCACCCTTGGAAACAAAAGATATGTTAATGAGAGCAGCCCCTGAACTCTCCCTAATGTTTTCCTATGTGTCCCTGTACACATCTTCATTTACAGGAAGTTGAGTTTACAGTCGTTTTTTGGAACGCACCAAACTTGTGTTCAGGAGTAGATTTTATCAGCGTTTCAAACGCTTGTAAACGAGGCTAACCGCGTTTATAAGTGTTTGCGTTTAGAAGCGTTTTTTAACTGTTCCATATCCAGATGCTGTACGGAACCTTTTTTCATCATCAGAAATGCATGCAAAGTGTTTTCCATGTATTCAAATGGACCCGGTACACCGGCGCAGTCAGTTCCAGGTTTTTGCGTAAAGGAAAAAATGGTAGAACGCGCCGCATTATGTCATGATGGGATCCATAGTGAATACAACCAGAAAAGACAGGTCATCTCCACACATACTGCTCTCTCTGCTTCTGCTCTCTCTATTTCTCTCAAAATGTCTAAAATAGTTAACTTTTTACTGTTTTTCAGTGCATTCTGGGCATTTTGGAGGGTCTCCTGATGTTATCTTTAAAAAACGCTTCTAAGCGCAAACACACATAAATGCAGCTAAACCGACGTTTTTTTAACCTACAGTAGTTTCCATCGTTCAGAAGTGTTTTCCAAACGCCCCGTGTACATGGAGCCTTAAAGTAGCACAGTGCTGTATAGCAATAAATGGCCCGGTCATGAAGGGGGTAAAATCTTGTGGAGCACAAGTGGTTAATACATGTCACAATAGTATTTAAGAAATTAATTCCTTTTTATTTAATTTTATTTTCCATGTCGGTTTTCCCCAATTTATAGTTTTCTTTGATGACAGGCTAAGCTCTCCATTGAAAGTGACGGCGGTTGGACTGACAAGAACTCTGCTGGGTCAGCTGCAGAAACTCTGGTCATAAAAGGTGACCCGTCATAAGGGGATCATCATCTGTGTAGCCGGTGATAAATATTTTCCAAGCTTTTCTGCTCCGTATTGTAAAATCGGCCTTTTCCCTTTCCCATAGCAATGTAGAAGAATTTAACCCCTTCACGCCTAAGGGTAAAACAAATCTAAATGCCTAAGCACAATTTTGCAACGTTGACCTGTGTTAGTAAAATCGTCTGTATCATCACAACTACTTTGTACATCCGGGTGGATTATTCCGCGTTTTATTTCAGGACAAATTGGGCTTTCATTTGGTGGTAAATGGTAATGGATATCTCCTGATTTTTTTTTTAATTATCAAAGCAAAACTGGCCCAAAATAGTGAAAAAAATTTTTTTTTTTTATTTAGCTGTGTGTTTCTTGTTACTTTCATAACCTACCACCAAAGAACAACCCAAAATAAATTCTCCAGCTCTTGACGATCTCAGCGATACCATATATGTGTATGTTATTTGTTATTTGTACCCGGAGTACAGCCCAGAAACAATAGTGTGCATTCTGTATTTTTTTTTTTACCTAAAACACACTGACACCAATTTTTTTTTTTTAAATCCTGACCTTTGACCCTGACCTTAACCCAAATACTAACCCTGGTGCTGAACTAGATCATACCTTGATCTAGGTATTTTTTAATATTTATCTTTTTTTTTTTTTTACAAACATTTTTTTCTTCCCTCTATGCCAGGAGTAAGAGAGATACAATATATCTCTCTCCTCCATTCCTAGAGAGAAAAAAAAACAAGGGGGCCGGGCTGTACAGCGACTGATCACTGTGATAGCTAATCAGAGGCTATCACAGGGATTATGTGACCCGGAATCGAGAGTCCCCCGAGACCTGGAATTGAGAGGTCCCCCGAGACCTGGAATTGAGAGGTCCCCCGGGACCTGGAATTGAGAGGTCCCCCGGGACCTGGAATTGAGAGGTCCCCCGGGACCCGGAATCGAGAGGTTCCCCTGGGACCCGGAATCGAGAGGTCCCCCGGGACCCGGAATCGAGAGGTCCCCCGGGACCCGGAATCGAGAGGTCCCCCGGGACCCGGAATCGAGAGTCCCCCCGGGACCCGGAATCGAGAGTCCCCCCGGGACCCGGAATCGAGAGTCCCCCCGGGACCCGGAATCGAGAGTCCCCCCGGGACCCGGAATCGAGAGTTCCCCCGGGACCCGGAATCGAGAGTCCCCCGGGACCCGGAATCCCAGGACCCAGAATTGGGAATCCCGGGTCCCAATCCTCAGAATGGGACCCGATTGCTCTCAGTGACACTCAGGTCTTTGTGCTGAGAGTGCGCCGTGCAGCGCACTCCTAGCAAAAAGACAGGTACGCAAATATGCGGCCCCCATAGAGAAAAGCCCCGTTCTGTGAGGCCGCATATTTGTGTGACGTCGGCATCAAGGGGTTACACAAATGTGTTTTTGTTTCAAAATGTTTTTTTTTATTAAAGTTTAAGAGCAAACAGCACACAGAAAGCAATAACGAAGTGCAGTGGTGAATACTATGGCAGCAGCAAACCACGCCCATTTGGTAGGGAAACAAATCTGTGTTTATTAATGCATCCTGCTGTGAAATGTCACACATGCCAAACACATGGGGAGACAATGAAAAGCACAGCACACCCAACCTGCCATTCCAGGAGATTCCTTTATACACAAGGATGTGGAATCAAAACTTTTAGCATGGATAAAAATACAGTATACACCTCTCCTATATTACTGTAAGTACTGTAAAGTGGTGTCAAACCTCTGATACATATATAATGAACAGAGCACATCCCTGTATAGCGTGTACTTGCCTCAATCCAAAGCACAGTCTGATTTCTGTCTTGTCTGTCATCCCTCTGCTATCTGAAGAGTCACTTCCGATGCCTGACAATTCCGGGACATGTCCCCCCCCCACCGATTCTTCTCAGGTGACTGACAGCCTCAGCTGTGCAGGTTTCCTTATGAGACTGTGTATAGAGGTTGTGCCATTCCTTCCACTTGCGTCTCAGATTACACTCAGCTCTCTGCTCTATGATGTGCAGTGCGTGACGTCAGATCCCTGTTCACGCAGGTCTCAGATTACACTCAGTAGTGGCAGTACTAGGGTCGCTGGTTCGAATCCCAACCAAGGCACCACCTGCCTGGAGTTTGCATGTTCTCCCTGTGACTGTGTGGGTTTCCTCCGGGTACTCCGGTTTCCTTCCACACTGCAAAGACATGCTGGTAGGTTAATTAGCTCCTGTCTACATTGTCCCTAGTATGTGTATGTATGAATGTGAGTTAGAGACCTTAGATTGTATGCCCCTTGAGGGTTAGGGACCTTAGATTGTACACACCTTGAGGGTTAGGGACCTTAGATTGTACGCCCCTTGAGGGTTAGGGACCTTAGATTGTACGCCCCTTGAGGGTTAGGGACCTAAGATTGTACTCCCCTTGAGGGTTAGGGACCTAAGATTGTACTCCCCTTGAGGGTTAGGGACCTAAGATTGTACGCCCCTTGAGGGTTAGGGACCTTAGATCGTACGCCCCTTGAGGGTTAGGGACCTTAGATCGTACGCCCCTTGAGGATTAGGGACCTTAGATCGTACGCCCCTTGAGGGTTAGGGACCTTAGATTGTACACCCCTTGAGGGTTAGGGACCTTAGATTGTACGCCCCTTGAGGGTCAGGGACCTTAGATTGTACGCCCCTTGAGGGTCAGGGACCTTGGATTGTACGCCCCTTGAGGGTTAGGGACCTTAGATCGTACGCCCCTTGAGGGTCAGGGACCTTAGATTGTACGCCCCTTGAGGGTTAGGGACCTTGGATTGTACGCCCCTTGAGGGTTAGGGACCTTAGATTGTACGCCCCTTGAGGGTTAGGGACTGATGTGAATGTACAATATATATGTAAAGCGCGGCGTAAATTGATGGTGATATATAAGTACCTGAAATAAATAAATAAAACGCTAATGCTCCTAAACGCTACAAACAAAAAAAAAACTATTACCAGCGTTTTTTGAGCTTAAAAAAGAATGTTAGCATGCATGGAGCCTTAGACTAAATAATGTCTTCACTTGGACTCTGTGCTACTCTATGCAATGTAGGCAGATCAAAACTGGTGAGAGGGGCCGACAAGGGTGCTGTACATTACTTCCTGAAATCATCACAGCACCATGTCTCAGTCCTCTTTTCAGGAGACCTCAACCCTGAAGCGCCTGGCTCTAGCAGTCTAGCAAATCTCAAAATGTCCTTCTGGGTAGATATGAGGTAGAGTAGGCGGATCTAAGCAGAATGCATTTTTCATGCCCTGTATACCACGCACATGTGATCCTGTGTACCACGCACATGTGATGCTGAGCCTCCGTGATTGAAAGTACTGAAATCCAATGAGTGACAGGGACAGTCAGGCTGGGCTGGAAAGTGCTAGATGATGATGGACGTCCTCCAGCCAGGAAATGAGGCAAGGCTCTATCTGACTTGTTGTAGATTCTAATGCACATTGTGAGGAGCTCCCAGTGTGCAGAGACATCAGAGGAAGCCATTTCAGTCCAGGGGAGGAGCCGGTACACCTGCGCAAGACTGAAGGGGAGGAGCCGGTACACCTGCGCAAGGCTGAAGGGGAGGAGCCGGTACACCTGCGCAAGGCTGAAGGGGAGGAGCCGGTACACCTGTTCAAGGCTCAAGGGGAGGAGCCGGTACACCTGCGCAAGGCTGAAGGGAAGGAGCCGGTACACCTGCGCAAGACTGAAGGGGGGGAGCCGGTACACCTGTGCTAGACTGAAGGGGAGGAGCCCGTACACCTGTGCAAGACTGAAGGGGAGGAGCAGGTACACCTGTGCAAGACTGAAGGGGAGGAGCAGGTACACTTGTGCAAGACTGAAGGGGAGGAGCCGATATACCTGTACAAGACTGAAGGGGAGGAGGCGGTACACCTGTACAAGACTGAAGGGGAGGAGCTGGTACACCTGTATAAGACTGAAGGGGAGGAGCCGGTACACCTGTACATGACTGAAGGGGAGGAGCCGGTACGCCTGTGCAAGACTGAAGGGGAGGAGCCGGTACACCTGTACATGACTGAAGGGGAGGAGCCAGTACACCTGTACATGACTGAAGGGGAGGAGCCGGTACACCTGTACATGACTGAAGGGGAGGAGCCGGTACACCTGTACATGACTGAAGGGGAGGAGCCGGTACACCTGTACAAGACTGAAGGGGAGGAGCCGGTACACCTGTACAAGACTGAAGGGGAGGAGCCGGTACACCTGTACAAGACTGAAGGGGAGGCCGGAGGTCAGATTTAATGTTTTCAAACCCTAAAATGTCACCAATACAATACGCAGCCTAACATTTTTCTCATCCGTCTGAGAGAACATTTACAAAAGTCAACCAAAAAAACATTCATAAAGACCGTCTTCTGTATAAGGTCAGCGCTGGACCACTAACAATAGGTGCGGAATAACAAAGCTGCTAGAGGAAAAAAAAATCCTAAAACAGATGTAGCGGCTCGCTGTCCTCCTGCACTACCAGCGGCTTCATTTGGAGGAAATTGAGACGGCCGTGTTATTAAAACTTTTTTTTCTGAGGTGCCAGGGGCTCGGGATCGGAGGACGAGGCTTTGTTATTTATCGGCTCGCCGTCCGGCTGCCAGGCTGGAATTATTGGCTGTTTATTAGCATAGTTAAAGGCAGTTTGGCCGCCGAACATTCCAAGAACAGAGCAGGAAAAATTAAATCTGTGTGCAGCCTTCCGCAGGGCTCCTGCTGCTTCCGAGCTCCGCTTTGTTTATTGCCGGAGAGGAAAAGACCGGCACTGCAGCCCGTGACATCCAAATGAAGTATTACTCCTTTATCGCCAACATTAGAGTGACTGCCCCGGGCAAACACAAATACACCATTCACATCACTTACTGTACATAGACCTGCAAAACTCACTACATTTCTCTTCTATTCAGCCAACGTATTCATGAAGTTGGCTGTACCGTCAGACAGTACAAATGCGAGTGTGCAGGGTGCGGAGTGTGCAGGGTGCAGAGTGTGCTGAGTGTGCAGGGTGCTGAGTGTGCAGGGTGCAGAGTGTGCAGGGTGCAGAGTGTGCAGGGTGCAGAGTGTGCAGGGTGCAGAGTGTGCAGGGTGCGGAGTGTGCAGGGTGCAGAGTGTGCTGAGTGTGCAGGGTGCTGAGTGTGCAGGGTGCTGAGTGTGCAGGGTGCAGAGTGTGCAGGGTGCAGAGTGTGCAGGGTGCAGAGTGTGCAGGGTGCGGAGTGTGCAGGGTGCAGAGTGTGCAGGGTGCTGAGTGTGCAGGGTGCTGAGTGTGCAGGGTGCGGAGTGTGCAGGGTGCGGAGTGTGCAGGGTGCGGAGTGTGCAGGGTGCAGAGTGTGCTGAGTGTGCAGGGTGCTGAGTGTGCAGGGTGCAGAGTGTGCAGGGTGCAGAGTGTGCAGGGTGCTGAGTGTGCAGGGTGCAGAGTGTGCAGGGTGCAGAGTGTGCAGGGTGCAGAGTGTGCAGGGTGCGGAGTGTGCAGGGTGCAGAGTGTGCAGGGTGCAGAGTGTGCAGGGTGCAGAGTGTGCAGGGTGCAGAGTGTGCAGGGTGCAGAGTGTGCAGGGTGCAGAGTGTGCAGGGTGCTGAGTGTGCAGGGTGCTGAGTGTGCAGGGTGCTGAGTGTGCAGGGTGCTGAGTGTGCAGGGTGCTGAGTGTGCAAGGTTGCGGGGTGCTAATGTGTGCAGGAAGCTGGGTGTGCAAGATGCTGAGTGTGCGAGGGTGCTAGGTGTGCAAAATGCTAAGTGTGCGAGGGTGCTGGGTGTGCAAGATGCTGAGTGTGCAGAATGCTGAGTGTGCAAGGGTGCTAAGTGTGCAGAATGCTGAGTGTGCAGGGTGCTGGGTGTGCGAGGGTGCTAATTGTGCAGAATGCTGAGTGTGCGAGGGTGCTGGGTGTGCAAGATGCTGAGTGTGCAGAATGCTGGGTGTGCGAGGGTGCTAAGTGTGCAGAATGCTGGGTGTGCAGGGTTGCGGGGTGCTGAGTGTGCAGGAAGCTGGGTGTGTGGGGGTGCTGGGTGAGGAGAGTGCTAGGTGTGGAGGGTGCTAAGTGTGCAGAATGCTGAGTGTGCAGGGTTGTGGGGTGCTCATTGTGCAGGAAGCTGGGTGTGCGAGGGTGCTGGGTGAGGAGAGTGCTAGGAGTGGAGGGTGCTGAGTGTGCGAGGATGCTGAGGGTGCAGTGTGCTGGGTGTGCAAGATGCTGAGTGTGCTGAGTGTGTGTGGGTGCTCGGTGTGCAAGGATGCTGGATGTGCGAGAGTGCTAAGTGTGTAGAATGCTGAGTGTGCAAGGGTGCTAGGTGTGCAAGATGCTGAGTGTGTGAGGGTTCTGGGTGTGCGAGGGTGCATGAGGGCGCTGGGTGTGCAAGGTGCTGAGTGTGCGAGGGTGCTGAGTGTGCGAGGGTGCTGAGTGTGCTAGGTGTGCAAGATGGTAAAGAAAAATGTGTATACGAGCGCACCTATTTGCAGCAGCTGTACATCAGGTAACCATACACCTTTAAAATATCATAAATCAAACATGCAGCGCTACAAAACCAAGATACTCAATGAAGACAAATAGATGATTCATGTGAATAAATGACTGAACAAACGTGATAGTTCATAAAATAGGGTGACTTTTAGTGTTCTCCTCTCTGTTCTGCACTCCTGGTGCTCAGGCGTTTGTGCAAAAAAGTGCTGAAAGAATGCACACTCACCAGAACGCCCAGGAAAGTGAGCGTTTTGTTAATATGTGTTCCCCTCAGGGACATCAGCTGGTCAGGATAGGGTAGTATGCTAGCCTCCCTCAAGAGCTCCTGGATGTTTCTGTGTGATCCCTTGGTAGGTGGCCTATGGACTTCTCCTTGAAGATCACATACGTTCCTTACCCAGCGATGACTGCAAATGAATACTCCCCAAGGGAGTCAAAACAAGGACGCCTCCATAGTGTAGTAGGTGATTATAAAGGGTTTTATTACCAAATAAAGCATCCAAGGTACACAGCGGTGTATAAAAACAACGGACTGACCGTCCAATGGTAAAGATGGCCGCCGGAGCTCCACGATGCTCCGGCAGCGTGACGTCACGGCGTTCCTGGCTCTTCCTGCTTAGTGTGTGAGGGTTCTGGGTGTGCGAGGGTGCATGAGGGTGCTGGGTGTGCAGGGTGCTGAGTGTGCAAGGGTGTGTAGGGTGCTGAGTGTGCAAGGGTGCTGAGTGTACTGAGTGTGCAAGGGTGTGTAGGGTGCTGGGTGTAAGATGGTGCTGAGTGTGCAAGTGTGCTAGGTGTGCAAGATGCTTAGTGTGTGAGGGTTCTGGGTGTGCGAGGGTGCATAAGGGTGCAGGGTGTGCGAGGGTGCTGGGTGTAAGAGAGTGCTAAGTGTAAAGAATGCTGAGTGTGCGAGGGTGCTAGGTGTGCGAGGGTTCTGGGTGTGCGAGGGTGCTAGGTGTACAAGATGCTGAGTGTGTAAGGGTTCTGGGTGTGCGAGGGTTCTGGGTGTGCGAGGGTTCTGGGTGTGTGAGGGTTCTGGGTGTGCGAGGGTGCATAAGGGTGCAGGGTGTGCAAGGGTGCTGGGTGTAAGAGAGTGCTAAGTGTAAAGAATGCTGAGTGTGCGAGGGTGCTAGGTGTACAAGATGCTGAGTGTGTGAGGGTTCTGGGTGTGCGAGGGTGCTGGGTGTGCAGGATGCGGAGCGTGTGAGGGTGCTTGGTGTTGAGTGTTTGGAGAGGCGAATTACACACTAGAAGGAGGTCAGGGTGGGTGTCACCACATGTGATGTAGATTAAAAGGAATGAACTCAGTCTATCCAAAACTAAAATATTTCCTCCCCCGCTTGCCCATTCCCCTGACTTCTGCCACAACTATCAGTCTCTCCCAGCATGCCAGCGTACTAGGGGTAACCCTGGACTGTGAATGTCCTGTCAGGCCCACATCCAACCCCTGTCCAAACATTGATGCCTCAACCTCCGCAACATCTCCAGAATACGCCCCTTTTCAACCCAATGACACCGCAAAGCTCCTAATTCACTCCCTGGTTATCTCTCGCCTCGACTACTACAACTCCCTCCTCATTGGATGACCTTTCCATAGGCTATCCTTCCGCCAGTCCATCACGAATGCTACTGCCAGGCTCATCCACCTTACCAACTGTTCAGTGTCTGTTACCACTCTCTGCCAATCCCTCCACTGACCTCCACCCCTCTCTGCCAATCCCTCCACTCAGTGTCCTCCACCCCTCTCTGCCAATCCCTCCACTGACCTAGACTCAGTGTCCTCCACCCCTCTCTGCCAATCCCTCCACTGGCCTCCACTCAGTGTCCTCCACCCCTCGTTGCCAATCCCTCCACTGGCCTCCACTCAGTGTCCTTCACCCCTCGCTGCCAATCCCTCCACTGACCTCCACTCAGTGTCCTCCACCCCTCGCTGCCAAACCCTCCACTCAGTGTCCTCCACCCCTCGCTGCCAATCCCTCCACTCAGTGTCCTCCACCCCTCGCTGCCAATCCGTCTACTCAGTGTCCTCCACCTCTTTCTGCCAATTCCTCCATTGGCTTCCGCTCACCCAACAAATTAAATTCAAAATACTAACAAAGTCAACTTGGCCCACAGCTAAATCACTCCATCGCTTCCTTAAAGCAGAGTTCCAGCTGGAAAAAAAAAAAAAGTCTGCAGCTACAAAAACTGTAGCTGCTGACTTTTAAAATACAGTCCCTTGCTTGTCCCTCGGTCCGGCATTGTCCTCACCACCGCTGTTTTCACCGGCCATCTTCTCTTCCTGGCGCCGGCATCTTCAGTGTGGGCACCCGGCTGTGACAGCTTGCAGCTTCATAGCCGGGTGCCCACTGCGCATGCTGCGCTTTGTGAATTGCCCCGTAGTCTTCTGGGACCTGTCATGTGCCCCAGAAGACTACGGGGAGGGAGGAAAACTTCTGCTTCTGATCGCCTAGGCAATCGCAGCGGAATTGGGAGCGGGTACTTGTCAAATTCGAGTACCCCCTCCCACCCCGCTCCCCAAAGATACCAATCCTTAATGGGGAGCGGGGGACAAAGCATTAAAGCAGAACGTCCCCTTTTGGGTGGAACTCCGCTGTACATGTACAGTACATGGAGGTCACCACCCCTTTCTGTAATCTTAGGGATTTTTAAGCATGCCATCAATTTCTATAGACACGTCTTAAGCGGTTACATCATAAGAAATGGATTTCTTTTTTTCTAGAAGGTCGCGAATCGTTCAATGGCGCGGTTTATCCCTTTGGAGCGTTCAGTAAGTCCCCATCATTTAAATCTCATAAAGGGGCATTTAATCAGCTGCGAATTAACGACGTAACGGTAGATGAGCCCAGACAGCTGAGCCGCGGGTTACAAGGTCACACAAGCTGTACATTTAGAGTCCATTTGTCAAGCTTGACTGATCCATAATGAATGTATATTTCTCAGAACGCGAATCTCGCATTATAAAAAGACGGAGTGTCAGAGAGATAATGCAGGAATGATCAGTGTTTGCACGCGAAACATCAGAGGTCTGGCCTGCGAGAGCTCGCAAATGACACGTGGCCATTGACTGATGGCCTGCCCGCTCCGGGGGGTCCACCCGGAGCATTTCATGGGCCACAAAAGTTTACGTCCAGCAATTAAAATGTATTTCTCCTCCGGGGGAGGCTGGTCTGCTGAAGTCATGAGGTGAGGTTTACAGATTATGCAGACATCTGTGGACTGCGTTAAAGAGGGAGGAAAGAGAAAATGTGTTCTATGCATTATCCTCCAACCAGAAGTCAACCTCAACAGAAGGAGGTGGAGATCTTGAAGTAGATGGAAACCAATTCACTAAGATTTCATATGATCTAAACTTTATTGGTGTATTTGTAGAAATAATTTAAATGTGTAAATGAAAGTGCATGAAATTGATAGACTATAATTTATTAAATACAGATATGTGAACACCCATGTAGAAAAAAAAAAGAAAAATATTTAGCGTAACCTATACTTTACTTTATAAAGTATTCAGACCCCCTTCACTCTTTTCAATGTTGTCATGTTGCATCCTGATACTACATTTATTTAACCCTTCACAAAACATGACTTAGTACTTACTGGCAATCACAGAGGTCAGACGTTTCCTGGAGTTGGCCCCCAGGTTTGCACACATCTCGGGAGGGATTTTGGCCCACTCCTCTTGGCAGATCCTCTCCAAGTCATTAAGGTTTGGTGGCTGACGTTTGGCAACTCGAACTTTCAGCTCCCTCCACAATTTTCAATCGGATGAAGGTCTGGAGACTGGCTAGGCCACTCCAGGACCTTAATCTGCTTCTTCTTGAGCCGCTCCTTTGTTGCCTTGGCCGTGTGTTTTGGGTCATTGTCATGCTGGAACACCCATCCACGACCCATTTTCAATGCCCTGGCTGAGGGAAGAAGGTTCTCACCCAAGATTTGATGGTACATTGCCCCGTCCATCGTCCCTTTGATGCAGTTCAGCTGTCCTGTCCTCTTAGCAGAAAAACACCCCCAAAGTAGAATGTTTCCACCACCATGTTTCACAGTTGGGGTGGTGTTCTTGGGGTCATAGGCAGCATTCCTCCTCCTCCAAACACGGCGAGTTGAGTTAATGCCAAAGAGCCAGATTCTGGTCTCATCTGACCACAACACTTTCCACTAGTCCTCCTCTGCATCATTCAGATGTTCAGTGGCAGACTTCAGACGGGCCTGGACATGGGCTTTCTTGAGCAGAGGGACCTTGCGGGCACTGCAGGATTTCAGTCCTTCTCGGCGTACTGTGTTACCAATTGTTTTCTTGGTGACTGTGGTCCCAGCTGCCTGGAGATCATTGACAAGATCCTCATGTGTAGTTCTGGGATGATTCCTCACTGTTCTCATGATCATTGACACTCCACGAGGTGAGATCTTGCATGGTGCACCAGACCTAGGGAGACTGACACTTGTTTTGTGTTTCTTCCATTTGTGAATGATTGCACCAACTGTTGTCACCTTCTCACCAAGCTGCTTGGCCATAGTTTGGTAGCCCAGTCCAGCCTTGTGTAGGTCTACAATCTTGTCCCTGACATCCTTGGACAGCTCTTTGGTCTCTGCCATGGTGGAGAGTTTGGAATCTGATGGTTTGATTGCTCCTGTGGACAGGTGTCTTTTATACAGGTAACAAAATGAGATTAGCAGCACTCCCTTTAAGAGACTGCTTCTAATCTCAGCTTGTTACCTGTATGAAAGACACCTGGTAGCCAGAAATCCTGCTGAATGATAGGGGATCAAATCCTTCTTTCCCTTATGAATATGTAAATCAGTCATCATTTGTTAGACATGCATTTCTTTTGAATTTTTTGTTGCTATTCTGTCTCTCAGTGTTACAATACACCTACCATTCGATTTATAGACCGATCATTTCTTTGTGAGTGGGCAAACATTTAACATCAGCAGGGGAGCAAATACTTATTCCCTTCACTGCACGTGATTTTGCGCACCCCTGCTATAGGGCGGCGGGAAAGCTGTTAAACAACTGTGGTATCAGGCTGCAACATAACGTTGAATAAAGTGAAGGGGGGTCTGAATACTTTATGAATGCACTGTAAGTAGTGGTTGGCATATGCATGGGGAGATCTCTGATTGATGCCATCACCTCATTGCAGACCCAAAGGTTGAAGGAGGACATTGTGTTTTATAAACTATAATAGTTATGATGATTTTTTTTTCTTTATTTATTCAGTAGATCTTTTTAAGCTCTTTTTTTTAAACTTTACATTAAGCAGATTACATTCTTTACAAAGGATGGAAATTTTCATCTGAAAACACATGCCAAGCCAGTCTGTCTTTCAGCTCTTGCCACGTACGCAAGTCTTGAGAGACTCATTACAATGAAGTCAACTAAGGCAATATCCAGAGGCAAAGCTTTTGTGAGATTAGGATAGATCTCAAAATAGGTTTTCCAATATAAAATTGTGCCATTAATAATTGTGTACCCGCTTCAGGGGCCTCTGTTGGTGCCAAAAATTCAAGGAACCCATATACAGCCCCCTTGCCTGATGGTGCCAGGTCAAGAAACCTAAAATAGCCATCATTTTGAACAAAGTGAACGGAGGACACCGCCAGTATACCACTGTGTGATCACAAGGGAGCGCTAAGTTCAAAAAGATCTCTTGCAAAACCACCCGTCCAGTACAGAACATCCACCATGACCCTGGTTCGTAGACGACAATGGGGTTGCTTTACTAAAGACAATTAGACTGGGCACTTTGCAAAGTAAATCAACCCCATTGTCTTCTACAGATGAGTGCTTGGAGGTAATGGGACAAGAGTCAGGTTATACTGAGAAGGCCAAGAGGACCCAAAGCCTCTCTACTTGGATGCTGTGAAGAATGGCCTTCTTTATAAAAGGGCCTGTGGGGGCGTGGCCGGGATGTGAACCAGTGCAGATGTGTCTGGAGGGAGCTCCACCCATTCTTCTCCCATCTTGTGGATTCCACAGGGATCAGGCTGCCGATGCTTGCCTGTACCTGTAAGGGACCCTTCAGAGCACCTACCGCCCCGGCTGGATGCCAGTGAAACGGCGCTCCAGTGCTTCCAAGTCAGTTCAGAAGAGTGCCGGTCCCTTCCAGCCTCATGTGCCCGCCATCTTAGCTCCTCTCTCCTTGAGCTGCACCAGCAGCTCAGAGGCAGCAGCAGTTGTTGGCCTCTCACAACAGCCCGACGCCTCAACAACCTGATAAAAGGACCTGTGCTGGCAGTCCTTGCTTCTTGGCCTTTTGGCTAAGATCAAGTGTAGTATCTGTTCTTATCAGTGTCCAGTAGGGGTGCTCCACCATCATTCCTGCTTGCGGGGATGTTTGGTTATATAGTACCCCTGCTGGTAGGATGGGGGTCCTGATGGTTAATACAGAGCGGAACAGAAACCGAGGCGCCCACAGGCAGTTGGGGCCCAGGAGTAATTCCCCCCAGGAACGCCAGAGGGGCCCAGTTCCTCCTGATTTGAACGTATCTACCTTGTCTGGCCTGGGGCCGGGGAGGCAGAGAGTCCGCGGAACAGTGCCCCCTGAGAGTGGTCGCCTCAGGGGTGCTCCTAGTGACACATGGGGGTGGGATCCCAAGTGTGAAACGTGCACATCGTCACTGCTCTAAACACTTTTCCTGCACTGCATCTTTTAGGGCTAGGCCTTTTGGCTAAGTCCAGGGCAATTTTTATGCTACGGGCCTCAGGGCCTATCCAGTGCACAATTGCACGGCCACTTTATTTTTTTACTTATTTAACGTAATTTTTCTCCCACGGTTTGTCACTTTTCACTTATGTGTGTTTGTCCTCACGGATGCTAGGGTGTGGGTCCTTGGGCCTACCCTGAAGTCTAGAGGGAGGATGTGTGGCCTTTTGGCTCCTTCCTCCCCTGTCCCTAGGGGTTTTCTATTCGGGAGAGCCCCCTTACCAAGTACTTGGTGGCTGGCCACAAGGAACGGGGTCCGCCAGGCCTTTTGGCTAGGTGGACCACATGGAAACCTTAGTCCCTGTCAGGAGCTTCGTGCCCCGGGGGATCAGGGTAGTGGTCCTACCCCTTCGGGGGGTGGACAAAGCACATCCCTAAGTGCACTTTTTTGTGTTGGTTTTGCACTAGCACTTTTTTTGTCCACTTAGTGGTTTTTGTTTTTCGCACTTCTGCGGACTTTCTAAAAAGAAATAAAAAAAAAAAAAAGGCAGTCCTTTATTCATGTCAGATGGGATTAGAATTCCCAGATAGATCAACAGGATTGAACAACCCACTTGCAGGTCAGAAGGAGATCAACAACAGCTCCAATGCACGTGTAAATGAAATCTTAACGGTCTCAAAAGGTGTACCAGTCAGGTGTCTAGCTGATCTCATTGACAAGTTCATAGCCCATCAATGCAGGCCCTTAAACAAAAAGACTCGAAGTTGGCAGCCAACTTATAGGCCTAAAACCCTTCTATAACCCCCGTGAAGTGACTGGCCTCAGGTTATACACAGAGATGAACCAATGTAAGTTGTACCCGTTTAGCTTCAGTCTTCTCTCCTATACATCCATTCAAAGTTCAGAATCTAAAGCTTGTCTAACCTAACAGAAAGCTGGAGTGGGGGATGAAGTTACACCCTACAGAGCTAAGTGAGAGCTGATTCATACAGCAGTAGAGCTGAGGCTATTAGTCACAGGCTGTGTGCTGGAGCTCCCTCCGCTGTCACCTTTTTATCTGTTGGTGTCAGGAAATCTTGTCAGAAGGGACTCCTGAATGAGTCAATAAACAGAAATGAAGCTTAGTGCTCTGGACTGAGAGAAGTATACACTATAGAGGGATATGCTTTGTTCATATTTCATGTCTGAAGTTTACAACCACTTTCATTAAAAATAAAAGGGGGGGAGGGGTGGCTAGGCTAAAAACAGCTGTCTTCGTGCCTATTAAATGGCTTGCCCACTCTAAATTAGTTCTCCCGAAGCAGCACTTGTCCAATATTTCAATCAAAATTGTAGGACTTAACCAAACCCGAAATAACACAAGAAATCATTTACGAGGTGCAGGCAGAAAGCTACAGAATTTGGAATGCAAACATGAAAGCCAGCTATAGAAACATGAACTGGCCTCCAAATACATCTAATCTCAACGTCTACAATACTCTGATCTATTTTCAGCCTCCTGCTTTAATACAGCACAGCAACGGACCGACCCTGACCTGCAAACATACATTAAACCATATCATCGTAGGAGGAAGATGTATGGAGAAGGTTCAAAGCCACCCAAACATTGGCCCATGGGATGGAGGACTTTGCAAGGCAAGCTGATGATGAAGCGGACCAAGGAGCCGATTTATTTTCCCATGTTAAAGACAAACGATTTTAAAAAGAAAAATAATTTAAAAAAATTTAAAGCCATCCATAGATGGATCGAATCTCCAGTTCAGCAGGGACCAGCAAAGATTCGATCCATGTATGGGAAGGCTGATTGACTTGGGTACAACGAGCATGTCGGATTTTTAGCTTGCATTTATAGCCAGTGGACGGTGCCCCTCAAGAGGGATTCTCCCATTAACACTGACTGTATTGATGGCGGAATCGAGCAATTTTATGTCCTGCAACCCGTGGTTGAAGAAAAGAAAAATCGCAAACCTACAGCCTGCCCAAAACGATACTTCTGCAATAGAAAACGCTGAATACTTACCTCTCTGGCGGGCACCAAGTCTGACCTCTGCTCCCTTCAAATAGTAGAGTATCTGGCAAGTTCCTCAACATCCAACACCAATGGGAATGCCAAATGCTTGTATCCCACATTGCTTACCATGCTGGTCACTTCAGGACCCAGCGGTGATGGGTTAGGAATCCACGTTGGGTAGGAACCTGGAGACCAACTTTCACCGCTTTGGCATTCTTGTATGGGCCTTTGTAGGACCTTTATTTCCTTCACACTATCTTACTACTTTCTGTGTTTTCCATTCTTTTTCCCGTTTATGTTTTCATAATGGATGTGGCACAAGGCATTTTTAACCTCCTCGGCGGTCTGATTATTTCCGATTTTTTGTGCTGAAAGCGGTACATTTTTTTGCATGGAAATATGTAGTTTTTTATTGTAGGCTGTAATTTTTAGGAATAACTCACTGAAATCTGTCCGGACAAGAGTCTAGTAAACATCCCGGGGATGATAACATTTGAAACACGAAATCATAAATTATAATTTAATAAATAATCATAAAAAATAATATAATAATAATAATAATAAAGTTAATTCAATAATATAATCAAACCAAAAACACTGAAGTTTGAAATACAGAAGCAAATTCGCACATCGCTGAGCAAAGTCGCAGAATCGTTTTCAGTGTCTGATGATGAATTTCCCCCACCAATCATTATCACTCAATTCTGCAAGTGGTTCTGATTTACTATCGCTGTTCTCTAGCCGGTCTAAAACCGCGTCTGACCTAAAGGGACGCTTTTTGGACGCCATGGACGTTTCTCAGTTTCCAGGCAAAAGAACAGTAAAAATGCAGGCAGGGCGCCGGACAAAGCACTCGGGACAAAATGTATGTGAAATGCATTGAAACAGCAATGTTTTACTATGTAATAGTCATTTTTTAAAAAAATGATATTTTTAAAAAAATTATTTTAAAAAAATATTAAAAATTTCAAATTTGGCGCCGGTTCTGGCGCCCGTACGTCCCGACGTCATCGGCCGGAGGAGATGGCCAGGGACGCTGCAGGGGACACATCGTGGGAGCGAAGGAAAAGGTAAGTGCTGCAGGGACTCCTTGAGCAACGCCGCAGGGTATTCCTGAGTGTAGCTCGGGGTTACCGCTCTTGGTACTGAAATTTTACCCCGAGCTACACTCAGGAATACTGCCAGGGAGGTTAAAGGCTCATTTAGATTTGTGTTTGGTGATAAAGGATAAATTCACTCATTTTCCTACAATGTTACTGTAGCACCAGCCCCGATCCCATTGTGACCAGCCCCCTCTCGCTGTCACAATTACAGAAAAAAGAAAAACCGTGGCCGTGCAGGGCTCCGCCTGCTTGGATGCATCGTTCATTCACAGAGTTCTGTGAATGGGAAACTACAAGTACCTTGTAGTTCTCAATGAACTACCCTGGCTCTATTGAGCGCTCTTGTAGTTCATTGATTCTTCCTGTCAGTGTGTAACTGCCTGCATGTACAATACACTGACACACACTGACAGGTCTGCAGGAGTCCTGCATGGCACCCGCAATCTGATGGTCTCTGGTGCAATGTTTTCCAAAAGAAAAAAGTAAATGCCCATTTTTTTCTTTACCAGCAACTTAGTCTTTACAAATGTGCAGTTGAGCCGTGTATTTTAGTGAGCTGCAAAGGCAGGGGACAGAGGTGTTTACATGACAAGGTTGCAATGATTTGCTTCACACCTGTGGCAAAAATAATGAGTGAAAACAAAAAGCACATTACCTAAATACAAAGCTGTGATTTTATTGAAATGCGATGTATACTCACAAACAAAGCAGTATAACAGGCATATGAAATCCTAAAAGGAACATTGAAGTGCAAGATCAGTGCGAATCACATTCACAGGGGAAAATCCTCAAAATTACTGACGCGTTTCGAGGAGGGGGTCCCTTCTACCTCAAGCTCTGACGATGCTGTTGTCTGCTGTGCCCCCTGTGCTCCTTCTTCCAGAGTGGGGACGCTCTAATACAGGAGGTGTGTTACTGGCCAGATCACCAGGTGAAAACTGAGAGGCAAAAGCCAAAAAAAAAAAAAAAGAAAACGAATGCAGCCACCACATCTAATGATTGGTAAACTGCAATATACGACGTTGTTCTTTTTATTACCGTTTTAGGGCCCCTTTTAGCACATGATTTGATCACCACTGGTGTAGGACAAGGTAAGGCTGGGTTCTCTAGCTCCTGTCCAAACAGCTAGGTGGCCTGTCTGTCCGATATGTGATATTGCAAAAGATGAATCTAAGAAAATAAGGAAAATGGCTCCCATGGAGATCTATTACTCATGACCGCTACATGAAGAAGATAAACGTCCGCCTGACAATTACAACCACCCAGCAGGTTGGCCCTGTTTTTCGGGTGGGAATTGTCACATCTGGCTGCAGTGGACATTTTCCTTACGGTATATATCCGGACATTTCGGAGGGGGATCTAAAACTAAAAACAAAAAACTGATAGACTTCCACGAAGTATATTTGGTCCTGGAAGAAGGATCACTTACTGCTAAATCGAGGGTATGTTAATGAAAGCCCCGAGCACAAGTCATCCTGCAGAGCAGACATTAATCATCTGCATTTTCTTCTTTGATTAAAAAGAGCAATTTGCTGACGAATGTAGAGAGCCGTAACAACTCAGACATCAATACCCCGAACATGAAAAGCCTCCAACATCTCCGCTCCTTAATTATGCATCGAAGTTAAATAAGGCAGCATTCGAGAACGAACAGGTTTACCGCAGTCATCCGGAAGATCTCCGGTCCAGGAGAAAATCAGGACAAGGGACCAGGGCTTCCCATGATGCACCTATACCAATTTCTATAAACTGTGATGTTGGCATTAGGCACCAGCAACCGAGTGTTTTGGGGCAACTGTTCCTCACATACAAGGAGACTTGGCCAACGCTAAATACAAACAGCCGGTACCGTTGGCCAAGTCTCCTTGTATTTGGGGAACAGTCACCTCAAAACACTCAGTTGCTGGTGCCTAATGCCAACATCACAGTTTATACAAATCAGTATAGGTGCATCATGGGAAGCACTGGATCTAATAAAAACAGAGCCAAGTTAAATAAAGCAGCATTTGAGAACAAAAGGTTTACCGCAGTCATCCGAAAGATCTCCGGTCCAAGAGAAAATCAGAACAAGGGACCAGTGCCTCCCATGATGCACCTATACCAGTTTGTATAAACTGTGATGTTGGCATTAGGCACCAACAACCGAGTGTTTTGGAGCAACTGTTTCTAAAATACAAGGAGACTTGGCCAACGCTAAACACAAACAGCCGGCACCGTTGGCCAAGTCTCCTTGTATTTGGGGAACAGTCACCTCAAAACACTCGGTTGTTGGTGCCTAATGCCAACATCACAGTTTATACAAATCAGTATAGGTGCATCATGGGAAGTACTGGTCCCTTATCCTGATTTTCTCTTGGACCGGAGATCTTTCGGATGACTGCGGTAAACCTTTTGTTCTCAAATGTTTATACAAATCGGTATAGATGCATCATAGGAAGCACTGGATCTAATAAAAAGGAATTGCACGAAACGCGTCAGGTTACCAGCCTGCCACACCGACGTCACCCTATGCTGCTGTAGCCACGTTGTCCGGCTAGCGGCCATCTTGGATTCCTGTCAATACATGCATGTACACCTGTTTGCTAACTTACAGCTGATACTGCAATATACTGGCTGTCATTAATATTGGGCTGCAATACTAATAGCTGATACCATTTGTCACTATTATACTGGATATTTGATTTAGCTGCCTGATATGTGATTTTCAATAAAAATCACATATCAGGCATATATACAGTTGTGACCAAAATTATTCAACCCCCAATGCTGTAAAGGGGTTTAGGGACTATAGTGTACATTTGGAATTGTATTCAGAATCAAATCCTACAAGGACGTTGTAACTACCCAAATGCAACTAAAATGACATCAATTGTTTATGTAATACAGTAGTAAATGGTTCTTATGTGGTTTCTTCATTGCCACAATTATTCAACCCCTTAAAGACTACCACTCTGAAGAACAGAGGTTCATACAGGTGCTTTCCATCAGGTATTGAAAACACCTGTGGATGTCACCGAGCAGCAATCAAGCATAATAAGCACCAATTAGGCAGCTTTAAAATGACTGTGATACTCAGCTCCTTCTAGACATTTACTGGTGTGGTTACAAACATGGTGAAGGCAAGAGAATGGTCCAGGAAGACAAGAGAAGAGGTGATTTCTCTTCACAGGAAGGGCAATGGCTATAAGAAGATTGCAAAGATGTTAAACATACCAAGAGACACCTTAGGAAGCATCATTCGCAAATTCAAGGCAAAGGGCACTGTTGAAACGCTACCTGGTCGTGGCAGAAAGAAGATGCTGACTTCGACTGCTGTGCGCTACCTGAAGCGTAGAGTGGAGAGAAGTCCCCGTGTGACTGCTGAGGAACTGAGAAAAGATTTGTCAGATGTGGGTACAGAAGTTTCAGCCCAGACAATAAGACGCACACTGCGTAATGAAGGCCTCCGTGCCAGAACTCCCAGGCGTACCCCCTTGCTGTCTCCAAAGAATAAGAAGCGTCGACTGCAGTATGCCAAAAGCCATGTGGACAAACCACAAAAGTTGTGGGATAGTGTTCTGTGGACTGATGAAACAAAATTAGAACTGTTTGGGCCCATGGATCAACGCTATGTTTGGAGGAGGAAGAACAAGGCCTATGATGAAAAGAACACCTTGCCTACTGTGAAGCATGGTGGAGGGTCAATCATGCTTTGGGGCTGTTTTGCTTCTGCAGGTACAGGGAAGCTTCAGCGTGTGCAAGGTACCATGAATTCTCTTCAGTACCAGGAGATATTGGATGGAAACGTGATGCAGTCCGTCACACACCTGAGGCTTGGGAGACGTTGGACCTTTCAACAGGACAATGATCCCAAGCATACCTCCAAGTCCACTAGAGCATGGTTGCAGAGGAAAGGCTGGAACATTTTGGAGTGGCCATCGCAGTCACCAGACTTAAATCCGATTGAGAACCTCTGGTGGGACTTAAAGAAAGCAGTTGCAGTGCGCAAGCCTAAGAATGTGACTGAACTGGAGGCCTTTGCCCATGAAGAATGGGCGAAGATACCCGTAGATCGCTGCAAGACACTTGTGTCAAGCTATGCTTCACGTTTAAAAGCTGTTATAACTGTAAAAGGATGCTGTACTAAGTACTAAGATTGAATGTCACTTGGGGGTTGAATAAAACTGATAATGCTGTGAGCACAGAAAAGACATTTGTGGTTATTTCATTATAACTGTTATGTTATATTTGTCTGACCTACAAGTGCCTCTTTAATGTAAATGTAAGCAAGATGACTGAATGATCAAAAGCAATGTCAAACTGGCCAAAACACTCAATTTCAGTGGGGGTTGAATAATTTTGGTCACAACTGTATACGCCATATATGGCGGAATAAATATACTATTTATTATTTATCAGCCTTTTGTCCTGGTGGCTTATTTGAGCCTCTTAAGGTGGACCTCATTGTGATGCTGCACTTACCTGATGCCGGGTGTAAGTGAAATCTGTGACCGGTTCCTACTACCAGAAAGGGTCCATTGAGAGATCTGGAGGATAGTCCCTGGATTGATCAAGTGCTGTTGGAGTACCACATCCCTACCGGGTTCCAGAGGACCACCAGTGCCCATATACTACATGCGTAATATTATTTTACGTCTGGTGAGTGCAAGCACACCCTTTATTGCTTATCACGGAAGTCACGAGCGCCTTATTATGTGATGGAAGCTGAACGGCATTGATTGACATCTTCCTATTTGAAATATTGACGCACCTTTACCTCTTCACCCCTCACCTCACCCCCACATTCTCCGCCCGCATCACTCACCTCCTAAACGACATCTCAGATTGGATGTCGCTCTATTTCCTCAAGCTTAACCTCTCCAAAACTGAGCTTCTCGTCTTTCCCCCCCCCCCATCCTATCCATCACTACCAACAACACCACCATCAATTCCGCCCCGCAAGCCAAAGTCCTTGGCGTCATTCTGGACTCAAACCTTTCAACCTCATGTCAAATCACTTACAAACTCATGCAGGCTCCACCTTCGCAACATCACCAAGATACACACCTTCCTTACCCCAGACACCACTAAGCTACTAGTACACTCCCTGATTATCTCACGCCTTGACTACTGCAACTCCCTCCTCACCGGCCTACCCCAGTGCGGGCTCTCCCCGCTTCAGACCATCCTGAACTCAGCGGCTAGACTCATCCACCTCGTCAACCGTTCCACCTCTGCCACCCCCCCTCTGCCATTCCCTCCACTGGCTCCCGATTGCCCAACGCATCAAATTCAAACTAAAAACCCTGACCTACAAAGCCATTCACAACATGGCCCCTAACTACCTCACCAACCTGATTCCCAAGTACCACCCTACCCGTACCCTTCGCTCTTCACAGGACCTCCTTCTATCTTGCTCCCTGGTCTCCTCCTCCCACGCACGACTGCAAGACTTCTCCAGGTCCTCCCCCATCCTCTGGAACTCACTACCCCAATCCATCAGACTGTCACCTACCCTCCTCACCTTCAGGAGCTCCCTGAAAACCCATCTCTTCAGGAAAGCCTACCACACCCTCACCTAACAGCCACTCTCCTTCATTCCTCCTACCACTCCATCCCCCACAGCCACTTCCTCCTGTACCTCTACCCCCTCCCTCCTAGATTGTAAGCTCAAAAGAGTAGGGCCCTCTAACCCCTCGTGTGCTGTTTGTTGTTGCTGTACTGTGCCATGTATTGTCCCCCCCTCTATTGTACAGCGCTGAGCAAACCCTTTGGCGCTATATAAACTCGATGTATTAATAATAATATCTGAAATAGTGAATGGACTTATTTCATTCATTTTATTTATGTGATATATTGTCTTTATCGAATACCATTGTCACGTTATAATTACTGTCTTCATCAAGACATCACTATTGTCACCTAATAGCGCATTACTTTGCGCTTTTGTCACTTTTACACTTCATTATTATTCAAGCGCTGCATTTTTCTGATGATACACGTTCAAGGGTTCAAGGGGTTTCCTTATGCTAGCTGCTTGTATACAAGATTAAGAAACGCTCGCTTTATTATTTATATTTTAATAAAATACTGCATGCACTTGTCTGGGCGGGTAATAACCTGTATGATTGAATACTCCGGGAATCTGTGAGTGTCCTGGATGAAATGATCACGGGTCTGAGCTGACATTTATTTTTTTCCTACAAAGTCTGAGTGCAGCATAGATGGATTTAAGAGCGTCTTTCTCCGTCCTCTTCACACGAAGGGACATTTACAGTTGTGTTGAGCTTATGTTGAGTCTTATGAAGCTGCCAATTCTCGTCCGCTTCCAGGGCTGAGATGTGTCACAGGAGAATTGTACGGTAATGGGATACACATGCTCCATACTGGGACAGAACCCCTGGCTTCGGTCAACTGCAGATCATCGAGGGGAATCCAAGAGGTTTTCTACTTTCCTGTTTGTAGCTTTCATTGCAGGTTCTTCTCTGTACCGGAGCTTCTATTTTCTCTTTTCAGGTGACAATTTCTGCTGCCCGGGGATGAGGGACGCGTGTCGGCTGGCAGGCTACAGAGCGCTCTGTTGTGTTCATCAGCTAACACTGGGGCAGTCTCAGAAGTTAAAGGAGAAGTCCGCCACGTGCAGACAAATAATACATGCTGTGACAACGTGAGGCTGGGAGCAGGGGCAGACTGACCATCTGGAAACTCAGGCAGTGCCTGAGGGCCTGGGGTCAGTAGGGGGCCCCATGAGATGCCCCTGGTACCTTTTTCATAGGCTTTTTTGCATTTGGGAAAGGACACGGGGGCCCCATGATCCCTATTGCCCAGGGGCCCCATGAGTTGTCAGTCCGCCCCTGGCTGGGAGTACAGGGAAAAGCGACAGGGTTCACACTGAGTGTTGAGAAGACTGGGGTTTCAGTTTTCCCTGGGTTTTGTAGTCCCTGGTAAGGTTCTGAAGTTTGAGGGCTTCACAAAGTCTTGGGTGGGACGAAACAAACTTTGGGGGGCGCCAGCTAAGTGCAGCATAAAAGAACACCATTATTGGGTTTGACAAAGAGCCAGTGAGCTCTGAAACCATGGTTACTAGCCCACCCTTGTGACGTCACTTCCGGTTCTGTGTTACGGGGTGGTTTCACAGACTTCCAGGATTGGCTACATCACTGCTTCCTGGTCCCTGATAACACTACTGCTGACTATAACTGAGAGAAACTCTCTGGGTGGAAAGATTACTACTTATGATCCATGACATGGGCAGCACAGTGGCTAAATGGTTAGCACTTCCGCCTGGCAGTACTCGGGTCGTTGGTTCGAATCCCAACCACGGCACCTCCTGCCTGGAGTTTGCATGTTCTCCCTGTACATGCGTGGGTTTCCTCCCACACTGTAAAGTCATGCTGGTAGATGAATTGGGTCCTGTCTAAATTGTCCCTAGTATGTGTATGTATGAATGTGAGTTAGGGACCTTAGATTGTACGCCCCTTGAGGGTCAGGGACCTTAGATTGTACACCCCTTGAGGGTTAGGGACCTTAGACTGTACGCCCCTTGAGGGTTAGGGACCTTAGACTGTACGCCCCTTGAGGGTTAGGGACCTTAGATTGTACGCCCCTTGAGGGTTAGGGACCTTAAATTGTACGCCCCTTGAGGGTTAGGGACCTTAAATTGTACGCCCCTTGAGGGTTAGGGACCTTAGATTGCACGCCCCTTGAGGGTTAGGGACCTTAGATTGTACACACCTTGAGGGTTAGGGTCCGATGTGACTGTACAATATATATGTAAAGTGCTGCGTAAATTGACGGCGCTATATAAGTACCTGAAATAAATAAATAATACATAAATAAATAAAATGACATGCGCGTTGCATACTGTGGCATGTGAGATCGCATTTGGCGCTCTTTACGTCTGGAGGAAAAAAATGTAATCTTCAAACACGGAAAGGTTTCTTCACAGTAAGAGCTGTGAAAATGTGGAATAGACTCCCTCAAGAGTTGGTTGTGGCCAGCTCAGTGGATTGCTGTAGGAAAGTCCTGGATTGTTTCTTGGATACACAGAATATAACTGGATATAACCTTTATAGGGAAAGTTGATCCAGGGAATATCCGATTGCCTCTCGGGGGATCAGGAAATAATTTTTTTCCCCTGCAGGAGCAAACTTCAGGTGCTTTGTTGAGGTTTTTTTGCCTTCCTCTGGATTAACTGTGGGTGTAGGATTATAACTTTATTTTTTTAATGGTTGAACTGGATGGACCTTTTTCAGCCAGACTAACGATGGTGTCCTTTTATCATGAAGCGGTAAATGACCGCAGCTCGGTTCTCTAGCATTCTCACAGAAGACAGTTCTCCTCTGAATGCCTTTTAATGAAGCGGTGTAGATCGCTTCTCCGAATGAGGAGAGAAGTGATCTACAAATGCTTTGAATGTTAGAAAACTGCTGCTTTTACTGCAATTGCGCGAGATCAGTCAAACACCGTTTACTAAGCAGCGGTAAATTGTTCGCCCGATTCTCCGGCTCTGGGATGGAGAATCTGGAGGGAGGACAGATCGCCAGTGAAGGGCTGACATCGCTCCTTCATACACTGGCCATCTGTGGCCTGAGATGATCAGTGGAGATCATGTTCTCCGCCGATCATCTCTGTTTCCTAAACCACTAATGATCGGAGATAAGCAATGATCCTTAGGATCGCCACTGATTTCAGTTTCATAAAAGCACACCTATGTAACTAGGAACAAGCCTGTTGCACCAGGCCAGATCAGCCCGGAAGGAAAGGATCCCTTTACGAGAGCAACCATCTCATTACATCAAGATTTACTAACTAGTCCCCCCCCCCCCCCCAGATTTCTGTTCCTGAAATCTGATAACAGATATTACTGTTGATCTTCGCCAAAAGTCCAAGAAGCGATGGTTTTGCATTATTTTCAGTCCTCCCGTTGCATGGGAAAGCAGTAGAACTGATAAACAGCCATAGTTAGCACTTGCAGAAAGTAAAAAAAAACAGACGGAAGAAGCAGGTATCACCAAGAGCGCCAGTATAGAATCTCTTCTCATTTTATCTGCTGCTGGGTAACCGCTACAATTAAAGTATAAACCGGCAATTACCTCATTCACACGTGTTACTGGAGCAAAACATGACATTAGCCGCAGACCGTCATCATCAGCAGGTAGCAATTAAAGATGATTATTTCTCTCCTTAACTAATGTACCCGTAACTATGTAATTACACTCTATGCCATTACACCTGTCCCCCCCCCCCCCGGCATAATTACATATATGACCCAACCGCATCTCTGTGGAGCAAACATTGTTCATTGTCATTTCCGCATTCACTAAGCTCTGGGGAAAATGAATGAAACTGCATTTGTAAAGTGTACAGTCTACAGCGCCTCCAGAAAGTATTCCCAGCGCTGAACGTTTGCCACATTTTATGTTACAGCCTTATTCCAGAATGGATTCAATTCAGTTTTCCCCTTAACATTCTACAAACAATACCCCATAAAGACCACGTGAAAGAAGTTCGTTTTGAAATGGTACCTTATTTTCCGGCGTATACGGCGACTGGGTGTATAAGACGACCCCCGAATTTTCCAGTTAAAACATGGTTTTGGGCTATACTCGTTGTATAAGACTACCCCCCCTTCCGAGGCAACTTCATTTAAAAACATCAGATTTGATTAAATATACATCCACTAATCTGTCGGCCCGCTGGATGTACGGTAATACTGTATGTACGGTAGCTTCGGCTACATACAGTATACTGCGCGAGCCAAGCTGGCTCAAAACAAACATCCCTACAGTAATCTGTAGGCCCGCTGGATGTGCAATAATACTGTATGCACGGTAGCTTCGGCTACATACAGTATACTGCGCGAGCCAAGCTGGCTCAAAACGAACGTCCCTACAGGAATCTGTTAGCCCGCTGGATGTGCAGTAATAGTGTATGTACGGTAGTTTCGGCTACATACAGTATACCGTGTGAGCCAAGCTGGCTCAAAACAAACATCCCTACAGAAATCTGTCAGCCCGCTGGATGTGCGGTAAACATCCCTACAGTAATCTGTAGGCCCGCTGGATGTGCAATAATACTGTATGTACGGTAGCTTCGGCTACATACAGTATACTGCGCGAGCCAAGCTGGCTCAAAACGAACGTCCCTACAGTAATCTGTTAGCCCGCTGGATGTGCAGTAATAGTGCATGTACGGTAGTTTCGGCTACATACAGTATACCGTGTGAGCCAAGCTGGCTCAAAACAAACATCCCTACAGAAATCTGTCAGCCCGCTGGATGTGCGGTAATACTGTATGTACGGTAGTTTCGGCTACATACAGTATACTGCGCGAGCCAAGCTGGCTCAAAACAAACGTCCCTACAGTAATCTGTAGGCCCGCTGGATGTGCAATAATACTGTATGCACGGTAGCTTCAGCTACATACAGTATTATACCCAGAGAGCCAAGCTGGCTCAAAACGAACGTCCCTACAGTAATCCTTCGGCCTGCTGGATGTGCAGTAATACTGTATGTACGGTAGCTTTGGCTACATACCAGGGGCGGACTTGACCATTTAGCCACTCGGGCACTGCCCGAGAGCCCAGGGTCAGTAGGGGGCCCATGAGGTGCCCCTGGTACCTTTTTCATAGGCTTTTTTGGGTGTGGGCGAGGACACTGGGGCCCCATAATCACCTATTGCCCGGGGGGCCCCATGAGTTGTCAGTCCGCCCCTGCTACATACAGTATACCGCGCTGAGTCACTCATGGCAAGTGAGAGAGTTAGAGAGGCGGGCTGATGATCTCACAACCTCAGCCAATCCGAGCAGGCTTGTATTCATTAATAGAATACATCGCTCGCCGTGATTGGCTCAGCGCAGTATACTGTATGTAGCCGAAGCTAACGTACACACAGTATTACCGCACATCTAGCAGGCTGACAGATTACTGTAGGGACGTTCGTTTTGAGCCAGCTTGGCTCGCACGGTATACTGTATGTAGCTGAAGCTACCATACATACAGTATTACCGCACATCCGGGGGGCCGACAGATTAGGGACGTTTGTTTTGAGCCAGACTGGTCCAAACGAACTAAAGGTTCACACTGTATACCTCGCGTATAAGACGACCCCCGATTTTTGGGGTATGTTTAAGTATAAAAAGTCGTTGTATACGCCGGAAAATACGGAAAGTATTACATGTCTGTATTAACAAAAAAATTTAATAAACAAATTCCAGTATATGTCCCATAATTTGTAGATGCTATAACTTTTGTGCAAACCAATCAATATACACTTATTGGGCTTTTTTTTTTTTCTACTAAAAATATGTAGCAAAATACATTTTGGCCTAAATTTTTGAAGAAATTTGATTTTTACATTTTTTTTTATTGGAAATGTTTTATAGCAGAAAAGAAAAAATATTTATTTTTTTTCAAAATTGTTGGCCTTTTTTTGTTTATAACGCAAAAAGTAAAAAACGCAAAGGTGATCAAATACCACCAAAAGAAAGCTCTATTGATAGGGAAAAAAATGAAGAGAAGAACGTAGCAACGAATGCATGTACATTCGGTTGTTACGCTGAACTGTGGACTCCACAATATTAGTATCCCTACATGAGGGAGAGAAATGCAGGCCTTGCTGCCCTCAATGGACAAGGGAAATCCAAAGAGAACTGTATATAGAAAACAAAAAGGGGGCGCACGGGTCTAGTGCATTACCTTAAAAAATGGGAATTATTAATAAATAGTAAAATACTCACAAAGAAAAGTAAAATCAAATTAAAATTGGAAGCATGTGGCAAGGGATGCAGAGTGGTTCAGGAACCCCTGTGGGTGGTCTGGTGGGGGACAGTGAGCCTCTAGATAGCTGGTGGCTGAAGAGTTTCGAGGTTGTACCTCTTCCTCAGAGCCAGTGTCAAAAAATGACAAATTTCATTTATGTAGAGCATTGCATGACCGCAGTTAACCCCTTGACGCCGACGTCACACAAATATGCGGCCTCACAGAACTGGGCTTTTTAACGCGGGGCCGCATATTTGCGTACCTGTCTCTGTGCTGGGAGCGCGCCGCTCGGCGCGATCCCAGCACAAAGACCTTAGTGTCACTGAGAGCAACCGGGTCCCATTCTGAGGATTGGGACCCGGGATTCCCGATTCTGGGTCCCGGGGACTCTCGATTCCGGGTCACATGATCGCTGTGATAGCCTCTGTTTGGCCATCACAGTGATCAGTCACTGTGCAGCCCGGCCCCCTTGTTTTTTTCTCTATGAATGGAGAAGAGAAATAAAATGTATCTCTCTAACTCCTGGCATATAGAGCAATAAAAAAAATGTTTGTTAAAAAAAAAGATAAATAAATATTAAAAAATAAAAGAAAAATACCTAGATCAAGGTTTGATCTAGTTCAGTGCCAGGGTAAGTGTCTGGGTCAAAGGTCAGCATTTTAAAAAAAATTGGTGTCAGTTAGTGTTAATGTCAGTGTGTTTTAGGTAAAAAAAAAAAGACAAAAACAAAATGCGCACTATTGTTTCTGGGCTGTACTCCGGATACAAACAACAAATAACATACACATATATGGTATCGCTGAGATCGTCAAGAGCTGAAGAATTTATTTTGGGTTGTTCTTTGGTGGTAGGTTATGGTAGTAACAAGAAACACACAGCTAAATTAAAAAAAAAGATTTTTTTTTTAATATTTTGGGCCAGTTTTCCTTTGATAATAAAAAAATCAGGAGATATCTATTACCATTTACCACCAAATGAAAGCCCAATTTGTCCTGAAAAAAACGCGGTATAATCCACCCGGATGTACAAAGCAGTTGTGATGATACGGACGTTTTTACTATCACATGTCAAAGTTGCAGAATTGTGCTTAGGCATTTACATTTGTTTTACCCTTAGGCGTGAATAACGCAGAGTCGTATCGCCAAAAAAAAAAAAATATATAGTCAGGTCAGGAGGGGGGTGGCAAACCTTCCAAAAGTCAAGTGATTATTAAAGTTATGCCCATTTCTGCATTACTGTCAGTACAGCCCTCGCAATACGGTACGGTAGGTTACAACTGCTAGAAGTCATAATGTGCGGAACGGAGACATCTCTGAAAAAAGAAACGATTGGGGAATAAGGGGGATTAGGGGACATAAAGGTTTATTCGCAGAAATCCCAATTCCTAGTTTGGTTACATCTGCAGCACATTGTTGAAGTGTCAGAGGACCGGCCCCCTTCCATCTAAACCCCGGAACATTCACATGTGTGATGGGTTTTGACAGCTCATGCGAGGAGTGCTGAACACAGTTGTCAAACATGACGCTAAATTGTGACACACACAATATAAACAGCGACTGATTATCCAGGAAATGTGCTCTGGATGGGGTTACCCGATACAATTTCCACCGTGTACGAGCCGCAGGGCCAGAGATCAGATCACAATAATTATGTAATATGAAAACTTGCACGGGGCTTCCAAGTGAAGACTCAGGGGTGGCGATAAAGATTTTGGTTTTTGAATAAACTTTCATGTGTTTACAATTTACAAACAGGACAGAAAGATGTGTAGGGTTCTAATTATCTACTTGCTGACCCAACTCGGTGCTTTTAGAGCGGCAAGTACAGTGAAGGAAATGCATATTTGATCCCCTGCTGATTCTGAATGTTTGCCCCTCACAAAGAAATGATCGGTCTGACAATGGAATGTTCGGTGTAACACTGAGAGACAGAATACAACAAATTCAGCAGAAATGCATCTAACAAATGATGACTGATCTGCATGTTCATGAGGGAAAGAAGGATTTGATCCCCTATCATTCAGCAGGATTTCTGGCTACCAGATGTCTTTCATACAGGTAACAAGCTGAGATTAGAAGCAGTCTCTTAAAGGGAGTGCTGCTAATCTCATTTTGTTAGCTGTATAAAAGACGCCTGTCCACAGGAGCAATCGAACACTTAAGATCACAATGAGATCAAATACTTATTTCCTTCACTGTACAGGCACCGCAACTTACTGGTTCTTCGCTGCCTGTTTCCAGGTTTGGGGCGTGCGCCCCCACCCACTTATTCCCCTGTGATTTGACACAGTAGAAGTTCATCAACAGATCCTGGCCAATGATTCATGGCTGGGACCCGCCGACGGGTTGTGTGCAACCACAGCCTAGAGCCCTGTGTTGGTAAACAACACAGAGCTCTATATCAAGGGAGCGATCGCTTTGTTACTTTTCTCTGCTAAGCAGGAAAAAGAAGTGGATTGATCTGCAATACAAAGCAGTAAACCGTAAACACAACACCACTTGTAAGGCTCATACAGTTAACCCCTTCATTGCCCTTGGATGTTAACCCCCTCCCAGCCAGTGTCATTAGTATAGGGATCACTGTATTAGTGTCACTGGTGATGTCAGTGTTATTGGACTGCTCCAGTCTTAAGCCCCCCCATTCCTACTTGTTAATTATTTATTTCAGGTACGTATATAACGCCATTAATTTACGTAGCGCTTTACATATATATTGTACATTCCCATCAGTCCCTAACCCTCAAGGGGCGTACAATCTAAGGTCCCTAACCCTCAAGGGGCGTACAATCTAAGATCCCTAACCCTCAAGGGGCGTACAATCTAAGGTCCCTAACCCTCAAGGGGTGTACAATCTAAGGTCCCTAACCCTCAAGGGGTGTACAATCTAAGGTCCCTAACCCTCAAGGGGCGTACAATCTAAGGTCCCTAACCCTCAAGGGGTGTACAATCTAAGGTCCCTAACCCTCAAGGGGCGTACAATCTAAGGTCCCTAACCCTCAAGGGGTGTACAATCTAAGGTCCCTAACCCTCAAGGGGTGTACAATCTAAGGTCCCTAACCCTCAAGGGGCGTACAATCTAAGGTCCCTAACCCTCAAGGGACGTACAATCTAAGGTCCCTAACTCACATTCATACATACACATACTAGGGACAATTTAGACAGGAGCCAATTAACCTACCAGCATGTCTTTGTAGTGTGGGAGGAAACCGGAGTACCCGGAGGAACCCACGCAGGCACAGGGAGAACATGCAAACTCCAGGCAGGTGGTGCAAGGGTTGGGATTCGAACCAACGACCCGAGTACTGCCAGGTGGAAGTGCTAACCATTTAGCCACTGTACTTTCCCTTTACATGAACAGCACATCCCCTCCCTATTGTTTACATTTCCTAAATACATACCTTAAAGTTGTTGAAAGCCTCTGAAATGAAAAATGAACAAAGCATATAATGTGTACCTGCCACAATCCAAAGCACCAAGTGTGATTTCTGTTTACTCTCTCATTCCCCTGCTAACTGCATGAGTTACTTCTGATAGGTTATTACAACATAAAATCATAGGAGACAACCCTGCCCACCTCCAGCAGACAACTGACCGTCTCAGATGTGCATGTTTCCCTAGGAGACTGTGTAGAAGGGGGGGTGTCCATGCCCTCCACTCAGGTCTCAGACTACACTCAGCTCCCTGCTCTATGCTGTGCAGTGTGTGACATCAGATCCCCGCCCCCTGCCATCTGAAGTTCAAAAATGCTGTATAAAATGTGCACTTTGGATATCTGTAGGAGAGGGCTACAGATTAACAGGTACAACGTATGTAGGAGGATTTGTTTCATCTCTGTGTACCATCTGAGGCCGGTCACTACATTGGGTTTATGGAAGTGTTTACAACCACTTTAATTCCACCTGTCTTTTGCTCTCTTTGATGACATCCTAGGTATTTCCTCCTCTTGCTTGGCATCGGGCGATCCCTACTGCAGCACTGAACCGGGTTCACGTTATAACTGCTATGTATGTTCTGTGAGGTCAGGGCGATGTGATGTGTCCAGCCAGGTTGAATGATGCTGGTTATCAGTTAACACGGAAGTGATGAAGACCAGGGAGGGTGGTGTCGGAGCATGGAGAGGGTAAGTAGTGCAAAGAAAAACAAACTATTTTTTTGGAACATTTTTGGGGGTGGGATCAAAAAAATAAACCCCCAAAGCTCTATCCTAAAGGACTATCAAATTTTGTATAAACTGCAGTGAAAAAAACTATGAAAACTGCACTGCAGGACAGACGGTTTGTGGAAGAATTTCTAGCAAGTGATCCTCTTTAAAGCACACACAATTAGGAAGTAGTAAAAGCACAACATAAATCTAACACCTACTGTAAGCACGGTTGCTATGGGAACTATTGAAATAAATATAGTGGATAATGAATCTAACATTTCAAAATAGAAGCATTTCTGTCTTTTTTATCATTTTTGGATGATAGCAAGACCACTCTTACATTCTGCTCAAGGGTAATAATCATTCTAATATATTCCATTTCCTTTCTCGGGATATTCACTGTTCTCCTATACTCCATAAACTTTTCTCACAGCCCTGATGAAGCAGAGGTAGATCCCCGAAACGCGTTAGTTTCTATTGGTGAAACTCTCTCGACAAGCAACATTGAGATGGCCTTCGTTGGACTCTGGCCTGACACCCCCCGAGAGGTGCGCTCTCTGTATTTCAATAGATTTACTGTAAGATCAGACGTTTCTACAGCTATAAGTAAGCTGCGCGGTACCAGCAGTTATCAGAATCTGAATGCATAGGCTTCTTGTTCCTATCTGCTTATCAGGGAAATGATTACCATTCATGTTTGTATATAGCGTATTTAGGTCAATTTAAAGGGAGTAAATGGGGAGTACTATGGGGTAAACAAATATGGAATTATTTAAATTGCAAGATTCAAGGCCGTCACCTTCGTCTTGGTGTAACTGCATACAGTAGCTTTTCTCAGACGAGGTTCTGTGGAATCGTAGGGTTCCTCCAGAGTTTGTTACAGGTTCCTTGAGCAATTCAGACCTCTCAAATAAGTAATCACTGACACTACATCTTTTTAGCTATTTCTAAGGGGAACATTCTTCCCACTGACTACCAATGTAAGGAGCATTCTTCTCACTGACCACCAATGTAAGGAGCATTCTTCCCACTGACCACCAATGTAAGGGACATTCTTCCCACTGACCCCCAATGTAAGGGACATTCTTCACACTGATCACCAATGTAAGGGACATTCTTCCCACTGACCACCAATGTAAGGGACATTCTTCACACTGATCACCAATGTAAGGAGCATTCTTCACACTGATCACCAATGTAAGGAGCATTCTTCTCACTGACCACCAATGTAAGGAACATTCTTCCCACTGACCACCAATGTAAGGGACATTCTTCCCACTGACCACCAATGTAAGGAACATTCTTCCCACTGACCACCAATGTAAGGGACATTCTTCCCACTGATCACCAATGTAAGGAGCATTCTTCCCACTGACCACCAATGTAAGGGACATTCTTCCCACTGACCACCAATGTAAGGGACATTCTTCCCACTGACCACCAATGTAAGGAGCATTCTTCCCACTGACCACCAATGTAAGGGACATTCTTCCCACTGACCACCAATGTAAGGAGCATTCTTCCCACTGACCACCAATGTAAGGGACATTCTTCCCACTGACCACCAATGTAAGGAACATTCTTCCCACTGACCACCAATGTAAGGGACATTCTTCCCACTGACCACCAATGTAAGGGACATTCTTCCCACTGACCCCCAATGTAAGGAGCATTCTTCCCACTGATCCCCAATGTAAGGGACATTCTTCCCACTGACCCCCAATGTAAGGGACATTCTTCCCACTGACCACCAATGTAAGGGACATTCTTCCCACTGATCACCAATGTAAGGGGCATTCTTCCCACTGACCACCAATGTAAGGGACATTCTTCCCACTGACCACCAATGTAAGGGACATTCTTCCCACTGATCACCAATGTAAGGGACATTCTTCCCACTGACCGCCAATGTAAGGGACATTCTTCCCACTGACCCCCAATGTAAGGAGCATTCTTCCCACTGATCACCAATGTAAGGGGCATTCTTCCCACTGACCACCAATGTAAGGGACATTCTTCCCACTGACCCCCAATGTAAGGGACATTCTTCCCACTGACCACCAATGTAAGGAGCATTCTTCCCACTGACCACCAATGTAAGGGACATTCTTCCCACTGACCACCAATGTAAGGAACATTCTTCCCACTGACCGCCAATGTAAGGGACATTCTTCCCACTGACCGCCAATGTAAGGGACATTCTTCCCACTGACCGCCAATGTAAGGGACATTCTTCCCAATGACCCCCAATGTAAGGGACATTCTTCCCACTGACCCCCAATGTAAGGAGCATTCTTCCCACTGATCACCAATGTAAGGGACATTCTTCCCACTGACCCCCAATGTAAGGGACATTCTTCCCACTGACCCCCAATGTAAGGGACATTCTTCCTACTGACCCCCAATGTAAGGGACATTCTTCCCACTGACCCCCAATGTAAGGGACATTCTTCCCACTGATCACCAATGTAAGGGACATTCTTCCCACTGACCACCAATGTAAGGGACATTCTTCCCACTGACCACCAATGTAAGGGACATTCTTCCCACTGACCCCCAATGTAAGGTGCACTCTTCCCACTGATCACCAATGTAAGG